>NC_136429.1:131123991-131226491 GCF_052849685.1 Lactuca virosa
AATAACTTTATATTTTAAATCATAAGTATACACAAATTAGAAAACTCTTTTGTTGTTGTGAAAATTTCAAATGAATTTGATTTAAGTAAATTTCACGTGTTGCGCAGAATAGAATTATATATATATATATATATATATATATATATATATATATATATATATATATATATATTATATACACACACACAGAGACATACATACACGCTATTAAAATAATCATATCACTATTATTGATTTTGAAATAATTATATTTATACAAATTTGATATAAAAACTCATTATGACATGTTTGTTGCCTTTTAAGGCATACAATAAATAAATATTAATAACATTAAACAAATTATGAAAGAAACTTTGTTAAGCTTGTAAACTTCTCATTTTAGGCCACTTCATATAAGATTTGTACAACTTGCTATAATGATTTACTTGAAATTAAGCTTTTATGATACAAATTATGGAGCATATCAATATACTTAACATGTATTGCTTTCATCAATTACAATATGTGGTTCAAACAACCTTTTATACATGTACAAATGTAAATATGAAAAGAAACAAAAATCTAAGAAAAAACAAAGCATATTGAAATATTCATAACAAAAACGAAGAGATGAAAACAAATAGGCTAATGATGATGTTCTCACATGTAACTTCGAAAATTGCAAACCACAACTCGAATTGCACATCACTATTGGAAGAAAAAAATTATAACACGATCAACCTATGAGTAAAAAATGATACATTCATCAACACCCTTGACTTTTGGAGCTCTTTTAAGGACTCCATCACTGCTACTACGTTCTAAAACAATTGTGCCTATTGAAATTTCTTTTTCATTTTCTTATGACATCCTTCTTACATGTAAGAGTTTATATAGCATGTTTGGTGTTTAATGCGAAATCAGTTACTTAGAGGACATTTGAAAAGTCATTTGAGAATACGAAAAGACAAAAGAGTTTCAAATCAATGTGGTGCTTAGAGATATAATCATTTGAGAATATGAAAAGACAAATGAGTTTCAAATCAATGTGGTGCTTAGAAAAATACTTCTATTATAAGATATATATATATATATATATATATATATATATATATATATATATATATATATATATATATATATATATATATATATATATATCGTAGGCGTAATCCCGCGCATTGCACATGAATATATTATACAGTTAAAATAATCGTGGTTATTTATTTAAATCAATAACAAAGCTAATAATTTGGATATTGAGGGTACAAATATATTCAAATTCAAAAATAACTATTTGCACAAAGTTGTTTAATGTATAAAGTTGTACCTGCTAAAATATTGTATAAATAAAAATTACAATTGAATCCGACGAGTTTTGTTAGATGAAAAAAAGTTGATTATATCATTATATAAAATCTATAGAAATATATATTTCTCCATGAAAATGACAAAAAATATCATATCTTTCTTTTGGAGAAGAGATGTAGAAAATATTATTTATAATGACATAGACTACTATATTCAGGTAAAAAAAACAAACTAAATGCATTGTATGTTTATATGAGATTGTTATAAAAGTTTGCATCATAATTTAGATAGAAATTATATGATCTTAACCTATAGCAAACTTTGTATATTGAAAGTAATAATAGAATAATGTATTAAATTATTCATATTATAACAATATAAAAATAAAGTATATAAATAGAATAAGGTAAATTGGTTAATTTCATTAAAGTTTTCATTTATTATTAAAACTATTCAAATTTTAATGAAAAGTTATTTGACGTTAAACAACTACAACTTAAATTTTTTACACTTAAATGATAGTTATAAGTCTTAATTAAATATAATTGAATAGTTAAATTGTATTAGTCAATTAAATGGATAATATGATCATCTAATCTTTCAAAACTCACTATTGAAAACTTAACTATAAATACCAAATATTATATGTATTATTTATATAAATATATTATTTGTATAAGAATGATTTATTATATAAAATCATTATTCTTTAAAACTGGAAATAAATAGAAGTTTTGATTTTTTTACCAATGCAATTGTATTAATAATTAAATTTAATTTTTTTTAGTTATTTATTTGAATATTTTTTTCATCTTCTTTTTGAAAAAAGTAATATTAATGTGTCTAAACTTAAATTTTTATTAAAACCAAATTTCTTATTAAAACCATATAAATACTATTATGTTATTATATTAAAGTTTTATTTTAATATTACGACTCTTCAAATTTCAAGTAAGAGTTACTTAGATTAAATCCGTTACAACTTTTTTTAGTAATGATATTTAATCTACTTATGAAATTTAATTAAATGTGACTAAATAGAATGAATAACATGATCATCTATTGTATAGATCAAAATTTTTATAAAAAAAACTCATAACCTACTATTAAAACATAATTATAAGCATATAATATTTTGTGTGTATTACTTAAATAAAACAAGTTATATACGACTATGAGTTCTTATATAAAAACATTTTATTTTAAGAATAATATTTAAAATAAATAAAAAATATTGATTTTCTATTAACTCAACTACATTAATAATTAAATGATGTATTTATAACTAAAACATTCGTTTAAACTATTTATCCGATAACATTGCCAATAAAATTTCTTTTGTATTTTATTTCAATATTTTCAATTTCTTTTAAAAAAAGAATCATACTATTTTGCCAAAACTAAAATGTTTTATTAAAACCAATTTTTTTATTAAAACAATATATGAGTACTAATCTGCTACTATATTGAAGAATTAATTTAATTTACAACTTTTTAAATTCCACATAAAGGTTATATAGAATTAAACCATTAGAACTCAAAAGTTTTTATTTATTTATTTATGGTACTTAATTGATATTTATGATATTTAATTAAATGAGATTTAATTATAAGCCTTTACTCTTTGTGTGTATTATTTAATATAAAATAAATGATATAAAAATGAATTATAATATAGAACATTATGTTTTAAGGAAAAAGTGACACAAGTGAGTTACAAGGAAAGCCCTTGATCCTTGATAGGATCTCCGACAAAAAACCTAAGGAGGTGATAATGATCACCTGCCTTGATGATTTTATTGATATAAAATGTTGATTTATAGAGATGGATGTGTAAATGTAAGTAGAAGTATCGTGGATTAGCTCAAAGTGTCCTTAATGTGCTAATTACATGTGCTATTTATAGTCTAATGCTAATAACTAGATGTCCGATAATTCTGGGATCCTACAGAATCAGTATATGAGCGTTATTTGATTTGGTATTTCGGGTATTTTGCCTGGTTGAGATGACTCCACATTGAGAATGGGTATTGTGTTGACTCGTTCTGCACATGTGAGAAAAATAAAGAAAATACAGTCGCTACAAGTGTTAGAAATATTAGTGGTAATAGTCAGGATCTCGGGATATGTTTAAGGATCATGAGGCTTCATAAGTATTTGAGGATCCTGAATATGAGTCAAGGATCCTGCCTCTAACAATCGCCACAAATCTCTATCGGGAAACAAAATTTTAAACACTAAGATTGACCATTATCAATGTCTCATCATACGAATATCTAGAATAAAGGAATAATTGATCACTTATCTAAGGGCTGAATCCTGATTATATCAAGAGTTCGGCAGTTTGCATTGGATGTCTCACTTTTTGTTGATTATTTGAGAAGGATTGGACTTCGTATAGTTGACGACTTGTCTAAGTGGGATACTGTTTGAAATAGTGTCCAATGTCATTAACTATTGGGTTGCCTTCATGACACAAAAGAGAAAGCAAAAGAAATAGAATTAAGGAGAATATTAATTTATTAAATTATTATGTTTAATAAATTAATCATGAATTATTTCGGAAACGATTAGGAATTAAGTAATTCAAGGAGTTGAATATTAATTAGTTAAAAGATTTACTAATTGGATTATTCTGAAACCCTTATGGAATAAGGAAATTTCGAAATCTTCATCCCACATTAGATGGGAGGTGATTTTTAAATTATATCTCCATCCCACATGGGATGGGAGATAAAATATGCCAAGGGAGTTAAGGTTATAAATAGGACGTTAAGGGTTTCATTCTTTCTTGCACCTTGGCTTTAAATTTTTGCCAAATTCTTCCATTTCTCTCTATGGGACGAATTTCTTAACCCTTCCTAGGGTTCGTAGAAATTTAACCATCTCCTAGTTTTATTTTGGTACTCTCTTTGGAGTCTTGGTTGTGATTCCAGTAGAAGGATTCTCTGTTGGGTCCTCTCATCCAAGCAACATGATTAGATCAAGAGAGGTTCAAGCAGATCAAGATCGAGCCACACAAGAGGTTAGTAATTTTGTCTTTCTTTAGTAGATTTTTAGTTTTAAAGTAGGTTTCTATGTTTAGTAGAATCTAGATCCTAGGGTGCAGTATACATAGGGATTGTTCTGATTATTCCACTACGCTAATCGAGTGTGTATAGATCTGTAGAAAATCCATTACTACCAACCTTACTCTGGAGCGTAGAAGTAATATGTAACATACAAAGCCGATTATTGGACTTGTCAAAAACCTTCTCAACGACTTTCTTCATAGTTGCATTCTAGTCAGATAACACTAATAGAGGTTGTTTCCTAAAAACTCGCATGAAATATTCTAACAACCAAATATATGATTTATCATCCTCACGACTCAATATACCAGCACCAAAAGTAACACATCTTTTATGATTATCAATTCTAGTAAATGGAACAAAAAACATATCATACGTAACATATAAAATATATAAAAGGTTACTTAGTTTTTTTAAGCAAATGGCATATAAATAATAAATACACATTACCGATTAGTTATAAAAGTAGCATCGAATCTAACCACATCACCAAACTCTTTATAATGTAGCTTAGAAGTCTCATCAGCCCAAAAAATAGCATCAAGATTCTTTTTATCTGTTTTATTCTCAATGGAAAATTTATTAACATGATTCATTGTTTCCTTCATCTTATCAACAAAATATTGGGCATTGATGCCACTAACATGACAACTAAGGTTACCAGCAAAATTCTTGAAGTCGTTCACATTTCCAGCATGCTAATTATATCCTCCATATAATAATAAAATAGCCTATGAGCTATTATAGCACCAATATTCTGACTTGACATATTAAATATGAAATCCTTTTGCATATAATCAAGTTTTCTTTTTGTTTAAGACAAATACATATTCTTCTTAGAATAAAGCTTATGGGTATGTCTTTCCTCAACATCATATATGTCAAATTATGATGTCCCAGGGATAACACTGTACATTATACCAACTTAACATCTACAATGATACATATTAACCCTTTTTTGGACCTACTCTTACAATCCAATGTATCACAACATAGGTGATAGGATCACATTGACGATTAAATAAGAAGTATCTCAATCTAACATACCAATTGATCTTCTTTTGAGTTTTTTTCCTGACATCAAAACCACCTTCAACCACATAGTAGTAATGCGTAGATTTGACATGATCATAATATGGATAACTTGCCCACATTATTATTCGTATTCCATCTGGAACGTTTGGTATCCAATATATATGACCACCAAGACATTGATATTGATTACTACTAGATGTTTTATCAACAAAATAGTTACATAATCCAAAAAATACATAAAAATAAAATTCTTATGTATAATCATTCATTTCATAAAATGAAAACATTCTAAATTGAATATAAATGACACTAACATTTAGGAGTTGCAGGATGATTACAATCACTTGTAACGTCTTCGTCAACAGTATTCGTTTGTAAATTTGAATGAAAACATTCACTTTTATTAATGTTATCCGGAATCTCTATTCGCATCATCAAAATAATTTTCATTGTCACCATCTACACTACGGTTACTAAGACAATTAAAATGGTTACTACCATCTTCTAAGAATAAAATTCGAGGTTGAATCGTATTTAGATGTTTATGACTACCAACATATGGACGCAATTCTGTAAAAAAAATTAATTAATTATATATAAACATATATTTAACATAATAATAATAAACAAATTTCATAACTTCTTTAATAATTTAAATGTAAGCTTAAAATATAAAAATAAAAAATAAGATAACAATACTATACTTCGATGTATGAAGTATATCTCTTTTTTCCTCTTCTTCAAAGGACAACTTCTTGAATCGTGATATCAAACTTCACTACAAACTAAACATCACTAAACGTCATCTGGGAGGCCTAAAATTGACCAACTTTTATTTTCTTGACTACTAAAAGAGAAAAAAAATTCACTGCAAATTAACTATTATTCTATTCTATAATCTTCGGTTTGAATCGATGAAGACAATAGAAAATACTAGAAGGTAGTTTAATACAAACAGTTATTATTTGCACGAATTAAAGTATTTGATTTAATCCTACCATTAATAAAATTTAAAATTTTGAATTGCCTATCTACTATTTGACCTTAATCAATCAACACAAATGGACAGTTTGATTGATCTTGATCTTTTGGAATTCTTATGTTTATACAATTGAAATATATATATATATATATATATATATATATATATATATATATATATATATATATATTTCAATTGTATAAACATAAGAATTAGTTTCATCCAGACGATCAAGATCAATCAAACTGTCCATTTGTGTTGATTGATTAAGGTCAAATAGTATATATATATATATATATATATATATATATATATATATATATATATATATATATATATATATATATATATATATATATATGCTTGGTGAATATGTGGTTGTCGTATATGCAATGATAGATGTAGAACTTAATAAAACTACGTAGTTTTGATAAAAAAAAAAATTAAAAATCAATTGAATCGTCTCCTCAATATTTAGAATTACTATTTTGATCATTTCATTTATGATTTTAACAACAATTTAGAGAAAAAAATAATCACTTTTTTATTTGCGAACATTTGCTCCTACGACCTCAAAATCAATTTCAAACTTTTTATTTATTTTATAATATATAATTTCTTATGCATTTAGGTACATAAAATCCATCTACAATTGTTTGTCAAACACGAGCTTTCATAACTTTCATTTAATTCCATCACCACAAATACTAGTTTTGCTGCATAAGAAAAGGCAATGAAGAAAAAAATAATATAATATGTGAAAAAATAATTTTTTGTTTCAAAATTGTTAACGTGGTATTGTTGATTTAATCATGAATAGAAATTTCAAAAATAAAAGAACATATCCGCAATTTGATTTTGTCCGGATTTTATTTAGGTTATATAACAGGTTATTTGAATAATATTATCATAAGAAATAAGATGAACAAATGAAGAAAGTGAATAGATAGAATGGAAGACGAAGACCAGTACATTGGAGAATACCTATGAGAAAATTTAAACACAAATAATCTTTTATTTTTATGAAAGATTTAATCTAAATTATGTTGAGAACATGTAAAACACAAATAATCTTTTTATGAAAGAGTTAATCCAAATTATATATATATATATATATATATATATATATATATGTGTGTGTGTGTGTGTGTGTGTGTGTGTGTTCATGTATTCTAACTATCTATTGTGTGGATGTACGGATGATCGTGAGAATAAACCTTATTCTTTCCAAATGGTTCAACATTTGAAGTTCTTTCCTTGGTCTTCATTCAGTGAAAGGAGTGAAGCTTTCCGCAGCTGGAAAGCGGAGACCCACGAAGGCGAGATGATCCCAAAGCGAGAATGAAGCTAGAGCCATTATTTGACCAAGAACGTGAGAGGATTGAACACACCTTCCCCGGACCGAGTGGATACACTTTTTGACCCTTCCCAGGATTGAACTACGAGATCGATCTCTTATTTACCAAGATATGAAAGCCACGAGCCACTTTCTTTCGATGTGCTGTCATGATCACATTCTCAGTTTCGTACGAGATTCCCAGTTTAGCTTACGGGGTCAAAGTCTTCTTTAGACTTTTCCAATTCTATTTCTTTTTCATCAATCGGGGCGAGAGGGAGCTGCTTCGAGTCCGTTCTTTTCCTTCTCGAGCCAATTAGGGTTCGAAAGTCAATATATATCGTTATGTTAATCCTTTTTTTTCTTTCGTGGCCACTCATTAACACTACACATCTTCGTCATATGAAATTAGATTTATGCAGAATGTACGGATTGATACCAATTCATCGATGGCAGAATTGCATTGCATAGGTAAAACACCTTTGTATTTTGTATGAGTTTCTTTGTTGGTTTGATGAAACAGATTGTTAGGGTAATTAAAAAGTAAATTGCAAATTGTTGTTTTGTATAGGAAATCGAGAAGGGTTATGAATTATGTATATTTGTTTTTTTTTTTTATTTATTTTAGTTTTCTTTTTTAATTTCGTAATTTTCTAATATACAATCAAGTTGCAATTATGGTTTGTAATGGAGACCAAAAGCTTACTCCAAAAAAATATATATCCTCATTATTTTATTTAAAGAGTAGATATCCCAAAAAGAATATAATCATTCTATCACTTCAATTTTTAGTTGTTGTTTATATGTCGTGTGTATGTTCTTCAAACCTTTCTAATTGAATTTCATACGGTAATACTAAATTTGACGAATTTTAAATGATTTTGTTGTATTTAATTGCATATGCCAAACAAATCCCAATATACATGCCCTCAATGTAATAAGGGTTATTTTTTCCTTCCATGTTACAAGCTAATCTTGTCTTTGTTCTTTACATCTTTTTTTAAATTTGTTCTTTGACCCAAGTATAATTCTTTTAGAATAATCTAGTTTAATTGTTTATTATATTATAAAATTCTACAAGACTTGTAGCAATAATCAATAATTCTTAGAAGGATGTTTGTTTATTATATTACAAATAGGCTGACCCCAAGGTGTAGTTCTTTCGGAATAAACTAGTTGAATTGTTTATTATATTATAGAATTCTGAAAGAATTATAGCTAGCAATAATCAATAATTCTTAGAATGATTCTTGTCTTTTTTTTTTCTTCTGAATTCTTGAATCTTGATTGTTTTTTTTTTGTTCGGTCATTAATTGTAGAACAGCAAAAGGATTGGAGTTTTTGATTGCTTATTTGCTTTCAACAGTCAAGTTAGCCAACAGGTACTTTCACCCTTAATTTTTTTTTAAAATTTTGATTCTTACTATTAGCTTCATATATGTTTACAGTATGTTTCTGATTCTTTATTTGTTGGTTGTGAATTGTTATAATCTAAACTGAGGTTTTTGGTTGTTGGTTTGCAATATGTTTTTGGATTTCTAATTTGAGGTTTTTGGTTCATGTATGTTATATATATATATATATATATATATATATATATATATATATATATATATATATATATTCTGATTCTTATGTTTTTGAACTCGAATTCTGATGTTTTTGAACATCGTTTCGTATTGATTGTAAGTATATTGGTTATTATTTTCTTTTTAGTAGTTTGATGGCGATTGATTAGCTTCTAAGCAGAATAATTTTTTACATGAGCTATCTGTATTGTTTGTTAGATTTATAAAATTCTGAAAAGACTTGAAGTTGATGATAAGTTTCTTGTAGTATTACACTGCTTACATAGTTTTTTATGGGTATAGATTTCGAAGAGGCTGCTATTAATGTGGAACCGAGTTCAATAACATACAACATATACAAAAGAAAGACTTTGAATCGAGTTCAATAATAAGTATATTCTACAAAGAATTACATTAAAATGTATAAGGCTATTATTCTGTAAGAATATGTATATAAGTTCGGATGCCTATAAATATATTAGACTGCTATTATTTAAATGAGGTTCAAGATTTTTTTTATTCTTCAATAACATTCCAACAGAATAACATTCTGAAAGAACATTTTCATAGAACGTCATTATAACAAAATAAAATTCTGAAAGAATAACATCATTTATTCTTACAAATTACATTAGAATTGAACTTAAATTAATTTTAAAAAAATCAGATTTTTTTAAATCAAGAGAATTAATTATCCCTTAAAATGTGGAATTTTCCTTTTTGGAATTTATCTTCATTGACTAAAATACCCTTAAAATTAAATTAGATGGTGTTTTTCTATTATCTTTAATTAAATAGTAATTATTAATTACTTTCTTAAAATAACTAAAATGATTGGTCCACAATCAACCCTACATCCACACAATACATAGTTAGAATACAATAACCTAGCCTTATATATATATATATATATATATATATATATATATATATATATATATATATATATATATATATTGTTAGGGGCAGGATCTTAGAATTATATTCAGGATCTTTAATATTTCTGAAGTTGCAAGATCCTTAAACATATCTCAGGATCCTAATTATTAACATTAATATTTATTAACACTTTTAACAGTTATATTCTTCTTTCTTTTTCTCACATGTACATAATTAGTCAACACAAGACTCATTCTCAATGGAGAATCACATCAACCAAGCTTAAGACCAGGGAATACTAAGTCAAATAACATGCAAATACTTGTTCAAGGAGGATCCCGAAAAATATCGTACTTCTGGTTATTTAGCTTAGACTATAAATAACACATGTAAACCGCACATTACACGTATGATTAGCTTTACTACTACACTTGTACTCATATTATCTTCATCATCTCTGTAATCTCAGATTGAAATCAATAAAAACAACAAGGCAGGTGGTCATTATCACCTCCTAAGGTTTTATGTCGGAGATCATACAAAGGATCAAGGACTTTCCTTCTAACTCATTTGTCTCACTTTGATCATAATATTACATTTTCATTATCCTAACACCACAACCTCTCTTACAATTTGGTTGAATTACACTTGATCTATTTTCGACCAAAACAATTTGGCACCCACCGTAGGGCCGTGGTGTTTACAATCGTTCGAGAATAATGTCTACCCAAACAACCTTATCCTCTTACTCCATGTATCCCATTTCCTCTAAAAACCTTCCACCATCTCCAGGCGGTGCTCCCAAAAAGACTTCTGAGGCACCTAAGAAAAACACCTCTCCGATTGCTACGCAAGATTTCAGGATCCTCCTGTAATGATTTCCAATAACGAGCTCTTTGTTATGATGAAGAGATTGGAACGAAAAGTCACTCAGCAGCAGGAGGAAAACAAGACGGTACTCAAGGAAATGAAGAGAATGAGGGCGGAGATCCACAAACCCCAAGAAACAGCACCCTCGATCTTACCGCCCAAGATCCTGAACTTTGACAATGCAGGATCCTTAGGAAATCGACGAGAGATAGGATCCTCAATGCCAACCCTGACTCCCACTTGGGATCAGCTCCAAACGAGCGAGCTCATGTGATCTAGGATCCCGACGAAACCTACATCAATCCCAATAACAAGGATCCTGGTAACTTCGTTAATAATAATATTTTTACTAATAACTCTATGGATATTGATGTAGGAATGAGTCCGGTCATGGCCAAGGAACTTCAGCAGTTAAGGCATATGATCTCAAGTGTGCCCAGAGTGGTCCAACCTATACCGAATGTTTCCCCAAAGAGTCGCTGGATATCAAGATTTGCTCCTGTGATTGCTGACACTAAAGTCCAAAAGTGCTTCCAAACTCCCACCATGAAGCCTTACGAGGGAACTACGGATCCTAAAGATCACGTAGCACAATACGGGAAAAGAATGGAGATCATCTCCATTCTCACATATTTGAATGAAGCTTGCATATGCAAGTTTTTTGGTTCGACCCTCACGGGATCATCCCTGAAATGGCTGCTAAATTGTTATCCTTACTCCATTACTTCGTTTGGACATTTAGTTAATATTTTTAACAACCAATTTTCTTTTAGCAGAACATTTGAAAAGATTACTAGTGAACAGGTTTGGCAGGGAAGCTCTGAGTATCTCCAACATTCATATGGCAACTGTCGTAGAAGCCTTCAAGATGGGATTAAAGAAGGAATCTCCTTTCTATGAAGACATTGTAATGACTCCATGAAAAAGACTGGATGAAGTAAGGAGCAGAGCACTGAGGTTCATAAGGCTCGAAGAAGACAAGGAGATCCAAAAGAGGAGCAACCCCCCAAATTCATATGATAATCCCAATAGGAAGGCTGACTCCTCGGTCCAATGATCCTATAAGTTGAAACCATATTCCAAACCTAATCAACATAGGGTTAATGCACTTGAAGATGAAGGATAGGAAGAAGAATATCCTAAGATTACTGACTATTGATTTTCTGTGGATATTTCAACTTTATTATTTGTCATGCAGGATCTTGGAGACAAAGCAAGATGGCCAAGAAAGGGAGGAAAGTCCACCGCCTAGAAAGACAAGTCCAAATGGTGTGCATACCATGAGGACTTTGGCCACATTATGGAATCTTGTATAGCCCTCAAGAAGGAGATCAATTACCTACTCAGCAAGGGATACCTCAAATAGATCCTTGGAATAAGAAAAGATACATCTAAAGAAAAGGATTAGGATCCTTATAAGATCCTAGAGAAACCAAGATCCCCTCCTGCGGACGCCAAGGTGATCTATGGAGGATTTGAAATTTGTGGTACCTCTTATTCTATAGCAAAAAGGCATGCCAAAGTATTGAAAATGGAGAAAGAAGAACGGCCTCAAAAGAATACGTCGATCACAAACGAGAAAGAGATCACCTTCGACGAAACAAATAGAGCAGACGTCCAGGATCCCCATCATGATGGACCGGTGATCACTCTTTACATCGACAACCATTTTGTCAGAATGATCCTTGTCGATGGAGGATCCTCAGTCAACATTATACTCCTGGATGCTTTAAAAAGGATGAACATCCCAGAATCCGAAATAGTCAAAAGATTCTCAATTCTAATAGGATTCAGTGGCGAAATAAAGCATACGGTTGGCGAGATAAAGCTACTTATCTACATAGATGGGATAAGCTCTATTCAACACTTTTGTATAAGTGATACATTATCCTCCTATAATGTTATACTAGGTAGACCATGGATCCAAAATATGAAGGTTGTCCCCTCAACATACAATCAGTATGTTAAAATGTCCACTCCACGGGACAGTAAAAATCACAGGTGACCAACAAGAATCCAAGGAGTGCTACAAGACCTCGATGAAATCTTCAACAGTACCACAACAAGCATAACAATTAAAGCAGGGGGCACGAGGTGTGCTAGAAATGAGGGAGAAGCCTGTGAAGGAAGTGCCCCTGAACCTCAAGGATCCAGAAGCCAAAGTCCTCATAGAATCCTTAATACCAGAAAAAATCGAACAAGAACTAATAAAGTTCCTAAAAGATAGAAGCAAAACATTTGCCTGGAAGCATGAGGATATGACAGGTATAGACAAACATATTATAACTCATAAACTTAACATTGATCCTTCTTTTAGACCAATACACCAAAAAAGAAGGAAGTTTGGACTTGAGATAAATCAGATTATCCAAGAAGAAGTAGAAAAACTTCTTAAATCAAGGATGATCAAGGAGGTCAAGTTCCCAAAGTGGCTAGCCAACATGGTCGTCGTACAAAAGGAGAATGGGAAATGGAGAGGTGGAGGAAGTGAAGCATGATTTCCAGTCCCATTAATGCACAACAAAGGGATTAATCTTTCACCTTGAGTGTCATGTGGGATATCATATTCATTAGGAAGGCTTCTTCCTAAAGATTTGGGAAGACCATAGTTGTCTGAAATAGACATTTATGAGGGAGAAATTCAAGTTTAGTTGATTTAAGTCCTTAATATAACACCCAATATGAAATATTAAGGCTAGGACCCAACAAACTATTTATAACTGGAAGAGAGATGCCGCAATCCAAGTTATAAAATATTTGAAGGTAGGTAAATGACGATTTACCAATTTCTACCATGAAAAACAAAATAAATTATTAAGTTTTAATTGGAATGAAACTCCTAGATCTTTTGAGATTCATTGAACTTTCAATGGCATGTTTAAATCTCGATTGTGCCCTCTCAAGTTTTTGACTGGGATGCCGAGGATCACAAACAAGGTGTGAATAACCATGCAAATTTACTTGGTACCCTTAACTTTATCACCTAATTGATGTGCCGGTTAACCACACGCGCTCCACCAATCTATGATAAACATTAAGTTACCCTTTGCCACACATTGTCAGTCCCATGTTAGTATGTCGGTTAACCACACACGCTCCACTAACGACTTAACAAAGGTGCAAAGTGCAATTTCATGGGTTAGCACCTTTTCACATTTTCCTAAGTAACTAAGATTGGGAATTTATAAGTGTTTAGTTACTTAGTATTTATCATTATACTTTTAATGAAGGGAGAATTATAGTCCTTATCCTACCCGTTCGGCTAACTGTGACAACCGTCAAATTCAAGTCAAAGTCAAAGTCAACGAGTCAAAGTCAAAGTCAGCAAGTCAAACCGGTCAAACTTAACTAGTACTTGTATGTTAAAAGTTATTCTATAAAAATGTGCATTTGTATGTCAAGAATTCAAGTGTCTCGGGAATTTTATGTGTTTAACAATGTAAAACCCTAAGAAGGGAGTTAAATGCATCAAAACACGACTATGGACCCTTTTGGGGACTTAAAACAATCATAAACGAAGCATAAAGGGGTTCACGAACCTTGCATTACGAGATTATACAATAAAAATGGCTAAAATTAAATCTCTCCCAAATCTCTCCCAAATCTCTCTCAAAATCTCTCTCAACTTTTTATAGTCATCCGGGTCATCCCGACCCTTAACTTGGCCAAAAACCGCTTGAATCGGGGAGTTATATTGAAAAACAGCTAAATAGGGCCGAAACCCCTAGGGAACCGAACTAGGAGGACCGAACTGCATAGAACCGAACTCACCTCTTTTGGGACCGAAGCTACCTTTGAGAACCGAACTTAGCCTCTCAGGACCGAAGGTCCCCTTCAGGACCAAAGTCAGCAGTCTCGGACCGAACCTCAATACACCTGAAATGAACCGAGCCCTCGGTCCATTTCGCTTCCATCTACCTTCGGGTCCGAGCCTTCACTTCGGTTCCTTCTCCCCACTTTCGGTCCTCATCTCCAAAGAACCGAACCCCTCGCAGGTTCGCTCCTATTGTCCGGTTTTCGACTACTTTCGCCTGTTAAGCCCGTTTTTGACGTTTTTGAGGGGGATTTTTCACCAAATTCATATTTTTATCATTTTAAACTCCCTAAACTCATATTTTATTTATTTCTCAAGGATTTATTAATTATAAATCATTATTTTACAATAAAGAAAATAGCTTAGAATATCAAGTGGGTCAAGTGTGCCCACTTGCCTTCCATGTGTCACCTCCTCATTAGCCAACCCTATCCACATCACACAAACCAATGCAAACATCCTATCAATCTTGCAAATTGCTCCAGCAACTTCCTATATAAAGAAGTCCCTGCAGGATTTCTTGAGCTAACACTTCACTTTTTGGTAAGTATTTCATCTAAACCAATGCAAACATCCTATCAATCTTGGGTTGCCTTGATCATTTCCTTCACCATCAAACACTTACACTTCTCTTACCCCTCAAGAAAACTTCTTTTCTCTCTACTTCCAGCCACTTTTGAAGGTGTTCTTGAGCTAACACTTCACTTTTTGGTAAGTATTTCATCTAAACTCAAGTGTTATTCCATGTTTTCATAACATACTTGAATCATCTACCCACATTTAACACCAAGAATCGTTCCTAGGATCATCCAAAATTTCGCGTGTTCATCACGTGTTCTTGACTTGATACTCCTCGTCTTAGACCTTCCACTCTTCAAGAAATCACTCAAGGTGAGTTCATACCCCTACATATTCCAGTTTTCTTTAGTTTTCAGGGGGGGAATACAAGTTAAAACACCAAAACATATTGGAAACTTAACTTGACAGCTTACAACAGAAAAGTTGTGACCTGTTCACGAACTGTTTTACCCAACTTAAACTTAATATTTTTCAGAACTGTTTAACATGCAAATAGTTCAGGTTTGTACCTTTAAAATGACTACTTGAACATCTCCATACGATTTTTCTACAATTTATGGTGACTTTTAAAAAACTGCCTATCACTGCAGCAACAAAATCGGACCAGGTTGTGAAGATGAACATTTTCACACTGGTTTGAGACCACCAAAAATTATAGGAAAATTTATGAACAGAGTAGACTCTTTTTCCAAACTCTCAGAGTTTACGGATTCAGTTTTCCACTTACGATGATTTTTCTATAAATACTCTAAAACAGTGACAGTTAAGGGTAAAGCTGTCAAAACAAGTTTAAGAGTTATTCACACGTTGTAACATGTTGAGCAAGGTGTGTAAGATTTTATACTTAGTATTTTCAATGTCATTTTATTGAAATACAAAGTCATGCATAACAAGGTTTCATTTAAAACATAAAACACTCTTGATAAACTATAATAGGTATAGTTTGAACACTTCGTTTAACAAAGAATCAGTAACAAAATCGATTTACAAACGGGTATTTCATTACAAACTACGCGGACTTGTTAATGAATAAATTTGTGAGACATACACCTTCAGGGTACTCTTAAGTACCATAGAAAAGTCCTGTAGTTATAATCAGAATCTCTTAGAGGGAGAGCGTGATAGTTGTGTATAGATCTATATTGAGTCTGACAAACCCGCACCTAAGCTGCTTGCAACAGCTAGACTGGCAGGTCTGGGGTGACAAATGTCATAACATTCCGACGCCAGAAGAACATCGAGCACGAGGTCTTCGAGTTTTAGCATGGTTATAACAACTCACATGGGGTATTAACAAACCACACAGTTCACGGGGATTGAAGATTTCCACAAAAAGGAGTTTTATTTAAAGATAAAACCACACATAAGTATGACGATTTACTTACATATACTAAGTCTTGGTTCAGTTAAAGACTACAACAAACCTTTTAGAAAATATTGGATTTTCTGGAAACAAACTTGTAACGAACTTCAAGGAACAATATCCATTTTTCATTCATAAATTGCTTATGAACTCACTAGCTTTAATGCTGATACTCTTTCAAAAACAACTTGTATTCTCATGTATTCAGTAATACAGGTAACCACAAGATTTTTGAAGGCAAGACGCTAAGGCGCAGACTTTTGCAATATTTTGACATTATATGTAATTTATTTGGAAACACGTATTTTTGCAATGATGTAACCTTTTAAATTATATTTATGATGGTTGTGTTTACTTTCTTCACTATGGTTATGATACTGAGCATGACGTCCTCCGCCCCCGAACGTTTCCGCCGTTCTGGTTTGGAGGTGTGACACTAACGACCCTCCACCAGTCAAGGAAGCGGTGGGTGAGAGTGGACACCCATTAAACTGCCATTTTATAGGCAGTGACCTTATACCCCCCTTATAGACCGGCTTCGTGAATGAGGCCTACTAACGGTAAGACTGGCTTATTCTTATACATATCTATATAATTAAACTTTTAATATAATAATAGTATAAGGGTTGAATTTTAAACTTTTAAAATTCTAGGGTTTGATTTGGAATTAAAGTCTACATAAGGGGTAAACTTTACAAATTCCAAAACTTGAGGGCAAGTATTGAAACTATTCAAAACTCTTGGATTTTCATAACTTATGAGTTTAATTAAAGTTTTAAAAACTTTAATGAAAAGACTCTTGAACATCCATAACTTGAGGACAAGTTATGAAGTCCATAAAACTATTTATGAGAAAAAGACTCTTCATTTTGTAACCTATGACACTTTTATGAGTTTTAAGATTCATAAATGTGACTTTTCATATAACTTGAGGACAAGTTACAAAAACACATTTTATGAACTACTTTTAGATCAATTTGGATTGAAAACAACTAACACATAATTTTTTCATTAATCTAAATTAACTCATAAAACAAGGTGACACAAAAAACTTGGTAATCCATAACTTGAGGACAAGATATGGAGTCCATACAATGCCATTAAGATCAAGAATTACACTAACAAACAATTTGCACATAATTCCTATGATCTACCAAAACTCATAAGCATGAACAATCCATATCAACAATTTTCAAGAATCATATAAACATATATAAAACTTGAAACCTTGATAACAACTTTGAAATTGGTTTACCATAATCATTACCACATCAAAAAACAGGTTTTATAAGTCCAAAACAGTTTAAGGTAATGGTTCTAGACCAATTCCAGCCTTAAAACTCGAAGATATGCTGTCAGGGGGTCCTACTCGTCGAGTGCATGAACCAACTCGACGAGTTGGATGAATTTAGGCATGGAATCGTCGAGTCCCTTACTGGACGCATCGAGTCAGCTGACCAGACAGCATATAAACTTCGATTTTCAGCAATTTGCATCAAGTATAAAAGAAAACAAGCCTAGGCTCTGATACCACTGTTGGGTTATGAGCATTCTAACACTCCTATGGTGTACATGCAACCCTAAATACCTTGGATCTATGTTTTCTCTATTATACATGCAAATATCAATTTCCAAGGTATTGTTCTAACTAGCATAATATAAAGTACATGTAATATAAAATCTAGTAGAATTACATACCTCTTTGTTGTAGCTTGATTCCATGGAGCTCAAGAGCCTAGTGCCCCAAGTGTGACACCTCAAATGGTTCACACAACATCAAAACAACTTGGAATAACCATGAGAAGAGATACTTCACTCTAGAAATCGGCTTGCCCTCTTGTGTATGCACTAGTGCCGATTTCACCAACCAATGGGGTCTTTATATAGTGTGCACATTAGGGTTACACCATGTAACCCATGACTTTACCCATTCCTTATGCTCCATAGGTTTTAACCTCCATGGAGTATTCATGGGTCACCACATGGGTTAATGTAACATCCGAATTTTCAGGTATGTTATTTTTAATTATTTATTTTTGAGGATCATTGATCTACTCGACGATTTGGTGCTATAACTTGTCGAGTAGAAGCGGGGTGGCCACGTGAGTTTAATGAACTACTCGACGAGTCCAAGAGTAGACTCGCCGAGTAGGCGCTGTAAGTGGAAACCCTAGATCCCCGGGTTTGGGACCTATTTAAGGGCACTTATAGCCTCATTTGCGGCCACACCTCACTGAGAAGAAACCCTAATCGCCCCTTGAGCTTGTGAGAGAGTCTTGAGCCTTACTTGAGATTTGTGAGTGCATTTTGGTGAAGGAAAAGAAGATTCCAAGCTAGGATTGAGAAGAGGCTGATAGATCTACTGCTTATTCGTCCAAGAGCTTCTATTTGACGAGTCTAGTCAAAGTTGGACCATTGACTGGGGTTGACTTTTAGGGTTTGGTCAACATTTGGACATTGGACCATTGGAGGGGTAAAATGGTCTTTTCCCCTTCTGAGAGAATATAGGGAGGGATTAGTCTAGCCCTTGAGAGCCGTATTAATTAGAGATAATTACTTTATGTGATTAGGCGGAGGCTAGATCAGATATTCGTGTTCGAGACCTTCCGAGATTTCCCGAGGTGAGTCTTCTCACTATACATTACCTAGAGTGGTATCTATGTGCAGACCGGAGGGTCTTATGTGTTATGTGTATGTTTGAGTTTATATGCATTGTGATATATGTATGCTATATGTTATATAGACCGGACCGGAGGGTCCAACGATTTAGACCGGACCGGAGGGTCCAACGAGCTAGACCGGACTGGAGGGTCCAACGAGCTAGGAGACTGGAGGGTCCCGCTGAGACACATTGACCGGAGGGTCATACCGAGTTATAGCCTCGAGTAGCTTATGTGTTGTATGTGGTATTTTGGGGAACTCACTAAGCATTTATGCTTACCGTGTTATGTGATATGTGTTTCAGGTACCAGCGAGGATCGCGGGAAGGCGCTGGCATGATTTGTACACACTGGCAGAGGATTATGTTTTGAGATACTGGGATATGTTTTATTATGATGACATTTGATACATGTGATTTAGAGAATATTATATGAGTTTTTATTATGTGGAAAAATGAAAAAAAAAATTGTTTTAAAATTTACGTTGTTACAGTTAAACCCAACATAAGGAATCATGGATCATAAGCCCACATATATAAGAATGAATGATTTACACAATCAATCCTCATATATTTAATTAGTCTCTTTTGATTACTAAATTAATTACAAATTAATTCTTGATCAATACTAATTAAATAATATGATTTCATATTAATATATTAGAACTTATAATATATTAATATGTCACAAATA
The DNA here is from genome assembly GCF_052849685.1 of Lactuca virosa. Lineage (NCBI taxonomy): Eukaryota > Viridiplantae > Streptophyta > Magnoliopsida > Asterales > Asteraceae > Lactuca > Lactuca virosa. The sequence goes on from NC_136429.1 coordinate 131,144,132, forward strand.
TCCTCTTCTCACAAAAGGTCGATCCAAATGTCCCGTTGCCATGCAGCCCAAATGGACAATGTCGGGTCGGGTCAAGTATATACCAATTATAGTTATGGGCTTAGACACTAATCCAACACTTACTGCCTTTGGAAGCTCCCCGTTTCTTCTTAGGCTCAAACCCCACAAATAAAACATAATGATGGTGCTTGGAAAGAGATATGCTTCTTTGTGAGACATGATTCAATCTTTGGTGGGGATTCCCTGCTGAAGACCTGGGTTAAAAAGGGTAGGAATAATTTTTCCTTGTACTAAAGATCCTGAAATTCACATTTCATTATTTTGTTTGAGGTTTTGCAGCTTTCAAGTTTGAAGAACTCATCCTTGTCGCCAAGGATACCGAAGAGAAGATAGGGAAGCTTCTCGCTGTTTCTGCAGCTGATAGGTCTTTCATGTTCGATTGCTCCACTCTATAAGAAGGTTCCTCCACCATTGCGTCAATGGCTACTGGTAAGAATCATTGTCTTTCCTGTGATGGTTTAGAATCAATGAGGATCCTGAATTAATGAGGATCCTGAACTAACGAGGATCTTGTGCGATGTGTTGGATCCAAGGTTACTCGCTCTAATGCCCAATTTTCTCTGTCTGATCTCGAAGACGATATGTCCAGTGGCCTGATCCTAGTCAAGAGAGAGAAAACTACCTTGCCTCTTCCACTTAAGAAATCTCAGATTGATCTTATTGTGAAGACCCCAAGCTCCCGTAGGAGGAAAACCTCAGAAGCCACGAATCTAAACCTGGAGAATCTCGGAGCCGAGGAGACGCTTCAAAAGTTGCTTTCCTTTTCCCAAGCCATAAGTGTTCTTGTGACATTAGTTTCTAATTCCTATTTATTTTTATTAACACGATGCTCAATTCAGGTTTCTGCTCACATTTCCTAATCAGTAGTTGATCTAAGGATCCGGACTGAGGAGGTTGAGCGAGTTTTGAAGGAGAAAGAGAAGGAATGGAAGGAGACCAATGAAGATCTCCTCAAGAGGGTTGATCTATTGAGCAAAGAGAAGGCTGAGAAAAAGGAAGAGCATGCTGCTGAGATGGAGGAGGTGATTGCTGATGTGAAGGCGAGTGTTGCGGTGGCTATCTGGGAGGCCAAGATCAAGCTAGTGGAGGATCTTGAGAACTCAGGATCTTGGAATGTAGTTAGATGGCGCGAGGAACTAACCAAATTAACTGGAAAGCCTGTCACCGCTACTGAGGATCCTGCATCAAAGTTTGCACAGGGGGAGAAGAAGAAGGATGCGGTCGATGATGACCAGGCTAAGGTCTAGGTTTGCAAGAAATTAATCTAAGTAGTTTTTTGTTTCATCTGCAATGTAAAACAATCAACTTTTTGTTGGGTTGGTGCACAACCCTTTTTAATGCAATGGTTATATTTCTTTTTCATAATTCTTTCTTGATTATCCTGCATGACGGTTATGGTACTAGCATCCTTAAACAATTAGGATCCTGAAAAACTTGGTTCCTGTAAATAATCCTTAAGTAAAACTCTTTCAGTAAGTAACTAACCTTCTTTAATAATTAACCTTTTAAAGTCATCTTAAAGATTGGAGGTCTGATAACCAAATAATATTTTTCTGGGATCCTGAAAAGTTTGGGATCCTCAGACATTACTTAGAAAAAGTTTTAAGTTTTTCAAAAATAAGGATAGATAGAACCCGGTGATCTTTTGACATAGGAAAAATATGAAGTTATGACTTCCTTATCCTCGTATATTCCTGGTGCTATTACACGGAAGGATCTTTGCGTTAGAAGTTCGTTGGGAAGGATCCATATTTGACTTCAAGTTAACAAACTTCAGGAAGGATCCCTTATTAAAACTAACTTTAACTTGAGGAAAGTCTTTGTATGATGATGCTATAAATCTTGTTTACATTATGGGGAGTATCCCATCTTCAGATAACATGCTAATGTTATGACTTTATATCAAGTCTCTGGGGAAAATAACAATTTAGGGTAACACGTTAATGTTACAAACCTTAGTGAATTAATGGGGAAAATCCCAAACCGTATGATAACGTGAAAATGTTATAAACCTTAGGAATTATCTGGGGAGAATCCCAAGCCGTATGATAACATGAAAATGTTATAAACATTATGTATTTTATGGGGAAGATCCCAACTTAAGATAACATGTAAATGTTATTAACCTTTAGATTGAAACCCTAGGATCTCAACTTATATTCATAAATAAGAGGGTTGCCAAGTCACTAAAACGTGAAATGATCCCCTTATACACATCCCATAGTTAGATAACGTGCGTCCAAGCGAGGTGTATAAACCTTAACTCGTGTGAAAGAGGTAATTAACTCTTTAAACCTTAGAGGGGATTAAGTACGCTTATTAATAGGAGTAATGATCAATCTCTATTCTTAGGAAATTCATATTGTGAATTGTCGGATGTTTGTAGTCATGGAACTCTTTTATTCCAGTAGTTTTTCAACGTCAGGATTCTCGAATATTCATCTGTCAAGATCCTTAGAGGTCAGGATCCTTAAGTGTTAGGTGATGGGTTTTTGAGCATTCTAACACTCCTATGCTGTCCATCCAACCCTATAAACCTTGGATCTATGTTTTCTCTATTATACATGCAAACTTGAACTTTCCAAGGTATTACCCTAACTAGCATACAATTATTGATACTTGGGTAATATAAACAAGTTAGAAGACATACCTTTTCATGTAGCTTGATTCCATGGAGCTTAAGAGCCTAGTGCCTCAAGTGTGACACCTCAAATGGTTCACACAACATCACCAACAACTTGGAATAACTTGAGAGAAAAGTTTCCTATGCTCAAATCGGCTAGACCTCATGTGTACACACCTTTGTGCCAATTTCTTGAGCCATGGGGTCCTTATATATTGTGGCTATTAGGGTTACACCATGCAACTCATGTCTTTCCATATTCTTCATGCTCCATTGGTTAAAACCTCCATGGAGTATCCATGGGTTACTCCATGGTTTTAGCCCAACATGAAGAACTATGGATCATAAGCCCACATATATAAGAATGAATGATTTACACAATCAATCCCCATATATTTAATTAGTGTCTTTTGATCACATAATTAATTCCAAATTAATTCTTGATCAATACTAATTAAATAATATGACTTCATATTAATATATTAGAACTTATAATATATTAATAAATCATAAATATCCTTTTCTCACAAAAGTCTATCCAAATCGTTCCGATGCCATGCAACCCAAATGGACCATGCGAAGTCGGGTTAAATACATACCAATAATAGTTATGGGCTTAGACATCTAATCCAACATTAGGATCCTTGAGTGTTCACCTGTCAAGATCCTTATAGGTCAGGATCCTTAAGTCCCTGCGTGCAGCAAACATTAGCAGGGGGTGGGCGTTAGCCTAGCTGATGCCCCTCCGATGCTTAAGTTAGTAATGGTATAAATAGTAACAAAAACAAAGAGTAAAAGGTAAATAGCATGCGTACCTTAAGTGTCTTGGGAAACGACTAACCTTATGTACATAAAATAGGCTTTAAGATGTATAGCAGTCCAGGATCTTGGCAGAATATTTCCATCTAGGGTGGCCAACCAATATGCCCACTTTCCTGCTTCGACATCTATGAGATATGACCCTTCCCACTTAGGTACCAGTTTACCTATACTAGGATCCTTGGTATTTTGGAATGTTTTCCTTAGTACCAAGTCTTCTATTTGGAATCTTCTGACCGTTATATTCTTGTTGTATTCCTTGGTGATCCTTTGTTGACGTGCAGCAATACTGATTTTGTTAACATCCCTAAGTTCATCTATAGTGTCAAGATCCTGGGCCAGGATCCTGTTGTTGTCCTCTTAGTTTTGAAGTAGGTATCTTACTGTTAGGATCACCACTTTAGTAGGAATCATCGCTTCCATTCCAAACACTAATGAGTATGGGGTTTGGCCCGTAGCTGCCTTGGAAGTGGTCCTATCTGCCTATAGTACGAAAGGAAGTTCTTCTGCCCACCTTCCTTTCTTCTCATCTAGCCTTTTCTTCAAGTTGCTGACTATAACTTTGTTGTTGGATTCTGCTTGGCTGTTGGCTTGAGGGTGGACAGGAGTAGACATTACCATTTTGATTCCCCAACTTGTGAAAATGTACCTTGTCCTTTTACTTATGAATTGGGATCCATTGTTTCATAAAATTTCGGAACGGATCCCGAACCTGTTCAAGATGTTACGTTTAATGAAGGAAACTACCTATTTGTCTCTTACTTGGACGAAGGCTTTGACTTCTATCCATTTTGAGAAGTAGTCAGTCATCACTAGCATAAAGATCTTTCCTCTAAGGGATACTGGCAATTTACCCACTATATCCATTCCCCATTTCATGAATGGCCAAGGGGAGATGATAGGATGTAGAGGTTCTGCTGGTTGATACAGGATGTTGTTATGTCTTTGACAAGCATCACATTTCTGGGCATGAAGGAAGGGATATTTCTTCATGGTTGGCCAGTAGTATCCCGTCCTTAACACTTTGGAGCATAAGGATTTTCCCCCAGTGTGGTTGTCATAGGCTCCTTCATGTATATCCTTTAGGACCTCTACAACTTCATGATCTTGTAGGCACCTAAGGTATGGGCCTGGTATAGATTTTCTGTATAACTTACCTTGGATTATAACAAACCTTGAGATCCTTGTTCTCAATGCCCTTTTTCTTTTCCCTTCCTTAGGGATCGTGCCATTCTGGAGGTATTCCATAATGGGTTGGATCCAGGATCCTGAGGTTGGAGAGGGATCCTTGATGTTGGGATCCTGATGCTGAATCGGCGAATCGGGGCTTCGATTATGGCGACGTCGGTAGTTTCCATGTGATTGTCAGGATCCTTCAGTCTCTTGGCAGGATCCTCAATTGTCGGGATCAATACATGGGTTATAGGGATCCTGGTTTCTGGCGGGATCCTTAGGGAAGGTCCTAGATTGGCCAAAGCATCTGTTGTAGCATTGTGTTCTCTAGGAACCTGGTTTAGGCTAAATGTTTCGAATTTTGAGGCCATGTTTTTGAGGATCTGGAGATATAGTGCTATCTTCTCTCCTTTTGCTACATAGGATCCATTAATATGGTTAGTTAATAATAAAGAATCGAAGAATACTTGAAGATACTTGATTTGAAGATCTTCGGCTAGCTGTAGTCCCATGATTAGTGCCTCGTATTCTTCTTCGTTGTTGGTTGCATTGAACTCATAACTTATTGCTTGTGGTAGGATGTCCCCCTATGGTGATTTTAGTATGATCCCCAATCTAGTTCCTCTTTTGTTTGATGCTCCATCCATGAATAGCGTCCATCTTCCCATGTTCTCTTCTTCTAGAAGTTATTTAGCTTCTATTTCGACTTCGACTCTTAGATCATCACTAAAGTCAGCCACAAAATCTGCCAATACTTGGAACTTTATAGTGAATCTTGGTTCGTATTTTTTTTCATATGTGCTTAACTTCACAGACCAGTTTGCCATCCTTCCTGTCATTTTTGGTTTTCTCATAACACTCTTAATGGGATAGTTAGTGCTTATAGTTATAAAGTGCATTTCAAAATAATGTCTTAATTTAGTAGAAGCTATTACTAATGCAAGTATAAGTTTTTCAAGGTGGGAATACCTGGTCTCAGGATCCAGGAGACTTTTACTTACATAGTAGATGGGATGTTAGTTCCCGTTGAGATCCTTAGTTAATACTGCACTTACCGCGTTCGAGGATACTGAGAGGTAAATAAGGAGTGGTTCCCGGTCTAATGGTCTTACCAATAGGGGTGGTGAACTCAAATATTTTTTAAGTTCCTGGAAAGCATCTTCATGTTCCTAGGTCCACTCGAATCTTTGTTTCTTCTTCAAGATGTCATAAAAAGGCTTGCATCTTTCTGAGGATCTTGAGATGAACATGTTTAGGGCTGCCACTCTTCCTGTTAGTATCTGAATATCTTTTGTCAAGGATGGTGATTTTAGATCAAGGATGGCCTTGATTTTCTCCGGGCTTGCTTCGATTCCTCTTTTGGTTACCATGTATCCCAGGAAATTACCCGATCTCATCCCAAAGTGGCACTTAGAGGGATTCAACTTCATGTTATATTAGTCCAGGGTGTCGAAGGCTTCTTCGAGATACTTGAGGTGATCCTCAGCTTTTTTGGACTTGACCACCATGTCATCGATGTAGACTTCCATGGTGTCCCCCAGTTTCTCTTTGAACATCTTTTTGACTAGTCTTTGGTACGTTGCATCTGCTTTTTTAAGACCAAATGGAATGGTAATATAACAGTAGATACCTGTTGGAGTTATGAACGTCGTGTCCTGTTGGTCCTAGGGTTCCATCTGGATCTGTTGGAATCCTGTTGATGCATCCATGAACGTTAGTAATTCATGACCCGCTATTGCGTCTATCATGAAGTCTATGTGTGGTAGAGGGAAAGGATCTAAAACATCGCAAAAATACAGTCCAAAAATTTCGTTTTTAAACCATTAATAAAGCCATAAATATCTTCTTCATATAAAATCATAAGTCATGTATCACAGTCACATGTCAAAATATATCAGAGTATAAACATCCCAGGTTAAACAAATGGTGTGTGCACTGCAATCTTCCCGAGCTCCTCTTTTGAAAACCGAGTACCTGAAAGCAAAACTGAAAACCGTAAGCACGAAGCTTAGTGAGTCTCCCCAATCTACCACATACCATCTACACATAGCATGCAACTAGGAGATACGGGCCCCGCGCACACTCTACTATCTAGGAGATACGGGCCTCGCCCAACTCCGCTATTTGGGAGATACGGGCCTCGACCACACTCCACTATCTAGGAGATACGGGCCTCGCCCACACTCCACTATCTGGGAGATACGGGCCTCACCCACACTCCACTATCTCTGAGGTACGGGCCTTGCCCACGCTCAGCTACTTCGAGATACGGGCCTCGCCCACACTCGACTACTAAACCCAACATACAAGTATCACACAGACAACATGTAAAGTTAATCTACTGTTCATACATCATAATCAACTACTACTATGAAATACGGGCCCCGCCCACACTCAACTACTATGAGATACGGTCCCCGCCCACACTCACTAGTCATGAAAATGCATACAAGCTCTAAACGAACAACATATATCACTAGCATATAAATATATACCATATCAGCTATCTATGAGATACGGGCCTCGCCCACACTCAGCTACTATGAGATTCGGGCCCCGCCCACACTCGCATTCCTAACAACATATACAAGCATCACACAGACAACAAGTATAGCAATCCAATAATCTAACTGATATCTATACTCAGATAATAATGAGATACGGGCCCCGCCCACACTCAACTACAAATGCATCACATATACGGGCCGGCCTTGGTGCCTTAGACCCGTTCCTACTGGAAGAGGACTCACCTCACACTGCTGAAGTCTCGTAGACACAATCCCACACTGCTGAAGTCCCGCAGACTCAACCCCAGCTGCTGGATGACAGATTCCCGAACTGTCAACACCAAAATAACACCCAATTAATAATTGGGTTCTATCACATATCCATAATTCCATGCTTGGGGTGAAAGACTACTTTACCCTTCACTTAGCTTGACTCAGTCCCAAGGCCCAATCCAAAGGCCCAAAGTCCAACTATGGCTCAAAGCCCAACCTTTGGCCCAATTTTCCAAATTGGGCCCAAACCTTTACATGGACTTCCCTTAAGGCCCAATTGTTCAGTCCGATCCAACATGTCTCATTCTAGGGGCCCAATATCATACAACCATCTAGGCCCAAACTATGGCCCAATTTTCCAAATTGGGCCCAATCCTTCATATGGGCCTTACCCTAAAGCCCAACTAATTACTCTAGTCCATTTGATTATTCTTGGATGGCCCAACACAAAGCCCAAGTGAAATTAGGGTTTCACATAAAATGATGATTAGGGTTAAGTGTTTCTTACTTAACCCATTAAGGACTTAATCCATTAAGTCATTTACTCTACTAGATCAATGATATGGAGAAATTGGGCTTAATACACAATCCAATCTCAATAGCCCAAAAGTGGGTCCAATAAGTCTAAGGCCCAATTACTCACAATTAGGGTTTTCACCCAAACGTGGCCCAATAAGCCCAAAACTAATCCTTAAGCCCTTACGGTGGTGGTCAATGGCGGCTCACGGCGGCGGCCACCACCTTACGGTGGTGGTTATCATTATTTTTATTATTAACCAAAGCTAATTACAATTACAATGTTTAATCCAAACATAAACACAAACACACTAACTAACACAGACACACACAGCCACACCATGGTGGCCGACGGTGGCGCTTGGCGGCAGCCACCACCGCAGTGGCCTTTCTTGCTTTTCCGGCTAGGCTAACACACACTAACAAGATTACATGCACATACACACCCGCTATGAGGTCGCAAAGCAACTCCAGCCACCCCTTGGTGGCCCACGACGACGACAACAATGTTCTCGGATGCAGAGGCGTGGCCACAACTGCTTCACGAAGGCAGCCACCACCTCACGGTGGTGGCGGTGATTTCCTTTTGCTCCCAATCACGCAGCGACGCACCAGCAAGCAGCACCCACAAACCGGCGATACATATCTTCAAAGGAAATAGCGGCAACGACATCGGTGGCGAAGGGAGGTCGGAGAAAACGGCGACGCACGTAGACCCAGCAGTCACGCCATTGACTGCTCTCGCACGGGGATAGAGGCTGCCACGCTCGGTGGCTCGACCCATCGGAAAAATGCAACAATGGTGACGACGACTGGAAAGCTCGCACCCGACGGTTGGAGTCGCTTCCTCAAACCACGATAGTAGCACCAGCAGTCGAGCTTGTCATCGTCGGCAACGGAGGCGGCGGCTGGAACAGGGCTTGTACGGTGATGACGGCGTCGGCTAACCCGATTGATCGAAACGATGAACGAAGGGAGGGGGCGGCTGACTCCACACATGGCGGCTGAACTCTCCCATTAGGGTTAGGGTTCACATAAGGGTTATATACCCGGTGCCCCTCTAAACTTCTTTCCATAATGACATAATCGACCCCTCCTTCCCTCTTTTCTCTCAAAATGAGCCCATAATTTACCCATTTAACCCTGGCTTTGGAAATCTCTTTCAATTTAAATCCAACATATTCCAAACAGCCCCTGATTTCAAGAATCTCTTCATAATAGGTCCTGAAATTACCATTCAGACCCCCAAGCGTTCAAATCTTTTCAAATTAAGTCCCAATAATTACCACGGAGCCCTTGCCTTCTTAACTATTTACGAAACTAACCCAAAACTTACATTTTAACCCCCACCTTCTATAATTATGACCTTTAACTCCTCAAAATTAACTCCTTGCTCAATTATTATTCATTTTAGGGATTCGATACATTTATTTATTTATTTTATAAACGGGGTGTTACAACTCTCCCCCACTTAAATTAGATTTCGTCCTCGAAATCACTCATTATCATACCTTACACGCTAACTACTCAAGTAACATGGTCACCATCCTGGGCGCACCCTAACCTTCTCAGGGTAGCTGTGACCAATCGTCATAAAGCCCTAACATCTGCAGGCGAACTAATCCCTCGCAACAAGTTCACATCTACTTCCTCTGGACCCTACTGTCCCGAGATGCTCTGAATCCCTGACAGACCACTCATACTAGGTCATTATTGCCGAATCCGGTCCTCTTGTCTCTCAGCTGCCTACCCATCTCCTGATAACTCAAGGCTCCCACTAGAAAGATAGAATCACAACTCCATTATCCATGTGATTCACTTATACTTGGTCAATGCTTAGCTATTTCCACTGTGAGTGACTTGTCACTCCTCAAATCACCTAGCTATTCCGTCCGTACTCGCAACTTGTAGCACAAATGCTAACACTGCCCAAACGCTGAAACCGCTCGAACACTAAACTGCCTGAAGCAGTATGCTGCTACATAGTTGCCTTCCCAAAATCTCCCGAGGCCTGCCTGGCCTCAACTCATTCGCCAATCATCTAAAATGCTGGGTTCCGGCTCGGCTGCGGAGCTAAAGGACTCCCTACTTAGTCGACTCGCACGACTTCTGAACAAATACTTCTCTAGAACTAGTTGCCACTAGTTATCTTGTCACTGAGGCTCTATTAACCTCCTGATCCAACGGTTGGGTCTGTGCGTCGAATCCTAATGTCACCAATCCAGGGCTAAAATTGATTGCTACACGACCAATGGTAGCCTTATACCACAAGCAATCTCATACAGTCCATTGCTTCCCTGATCCTATAATTGTAGTGGCACTCCTACAGTCGTATCACTAGCTCAACCTGATCTAATCCGTCCAGTTAATTCCGAAATCCAATCCATGGATTTCCATTTCCTCACTGCTACACCCGAACTGGTGGGTACTACTGTTCTTTCCGCGTCCTAACAACGCACTCACGCTAACTACCAACCTAGTGAATGCTACGGCTACACCCGCAGACTTACAACATTCTATCACTGTCTGGCTGCTAGTGAATGCTACGGCTACACCCGCAGACTTACAACACTCTAACACTATCTGGCTACTAGTGAATGCTACGACTACACCCGTAGACTTACAACACTCTATCACTATCTGGCTGCTAGTGAACGCTACGGCTACACCCGCATACTTACAACACTCTGACACTATCTCATTCGCTGGTTACTGATCCGAACACATCCAACGTCGAGCATACACACGACCTAGCATCAAAAACTAAACCCATGTCCTGACTGGAATCCCTAACCTGATTCTCCAAGGCTTGCTGGCAAACATTACGGGAACGCGATCTCTTTATTGGCAAGTTTTTCCGAACTTCCCTCTCACACTATCCTTAAACCATACAGCTGCTTGAGCTGTCTTCCTTCCTGACCAGGATGCGAAACTTATCCCAATTTCAACACTGCTCCTTCTTCTGAATCCTTGGATGATTCTCCCCCACTTTGGTTCAACTAACGTCTTACAACACACAATACCGGAAGGATTCTCAACCCTTCTTACCATTTTATGCCCAATCTGCTAAAAAACCACGTTTGCCATTGCTAGTGTTTCAATACTAGCCAGTCCAAAAGATTACACCACTTCCAAGAACCCGAGTAGATCTCCGGTAATAACCCGCTAGACCCAGGAAGCTCCGAATCTCAATTGGAGACCTCAGAATCTCCCACTGCATCACGGCCTCTATCTTGGCCAGAATGACTAGAATACCCTTCTGATTGACAAGGTGCCCAAGAAATTGCACCTCGCGCAACCAGAGCTCACAATTTGAGAACCTTGAGAAAATTCTCTCCCTGCTCAAATTCTCTAGCACCTCCCTCAGGTGCTTCTCGTGCTGCTCCTCAGTCTTGGAATAAACCAAGATGATGCTGTACTTTCCCAATCCCGTTCCCAAGCTCTAGAAGTTATACCATTCAGGGTCTTGCACCCCGAGATACTCATGATCTCCCTGCTATCATTCTACAGTATGTTCTGATAACTTACATTCTTTATTTCCTCATCTGCTGCATACTGTGGTACCATATAAGCTCTTTCCCGAGACTTGGCAGTGATCTCTGCCACAGTCTCAGTCGTCTAGTGGAGATCTAACAACTCTTGCGCCACCTGTTACGCCTCAATCTTCTGGGCACACTCTGCCCAGAATCTGGTCTGGAAGTCATCCCATGACATAGCATCAACCACATCATCACTCAACTCACTACCAACCTCTTCCTATCAATCTCGTGCTCTATCCCTCAGGAGATAGGAAGTAAGTCAGATCTTGTCTCCTTTCAAGACAACTTCTGGTACGAAAGTGTTGGTGACATCTGCCAACCATCTGCTGCTAACAATGGGGTCCCTAACCCCCATGGCAATCTGAAGCCTCACAAACTCTGAATTCCCAAAACATCAACGTACAGTAGTAGGATAGCCTGTTTAGGTTATGCCTGATAGTATGAGCTTAGCATTGTATGCTAGTACAGTTTCTCATTATGAGGATAGAAGTGATTGAGTAGTTTCCTGTGTACGAATGCTGCTTGCTTCGTGCTTTGTAGGACTCGGAGTGATGGGAGTTAGTCATTAGGTGAATACGTCACGTCACATGTGATCAGGGTTGAATAATCTCAGAGTGATGGATTTGGCCCTATTACGCAGCTCTTGTCTGAGTCTAACCGTTGTAGGGACGAGACTTTTACTCGAAGGATTATCTGAGCCTCGTCACATGTGATGGTATTCAGGTGATGGCTAATTGGCATTACAAGGAGGCCTTCAGCAGCTGAGGACTGGTTTGGGTAGAGTCAGAGATTTCCCTAGGGCAAGCCTAGGATGAGAGTAGCAGAGATCAGTAGCAGTAGAAGTGACTTGGTGGAGTGGAGGCAGTACTTGAGGAAAGTACGGATAGATGTGGAAGGTAGTATGGGCCCGTACTACTGAAAGTAGAGGATCCGTACTTGAATAGAGGAAGGCTGAGATGAGACCAGGAAACTTGTAGTAGTAGCGATCCCTCGAGATATATCAGTGTTTCTGACGTTGTCATGATGTGTTTTCAGAATGGTGGTTTTATGCCCTAGGCCAGCAGTCGGCAGTTCAGGAGCCGACGAGGGATCAGGATCAGGCTCGGGGTCCGAGCATCTAGATGAGCAGACCAGGGAGTTCCTCTCTTTAGAGGTTACTCGCACCATACTTGAGCAGACTCCTGTGATCTTCGGTTCGATCAAGGAGGGTATTTTAGAGCTGATGGACGAGAGGTTGAGCACCTTCCGTGCTGAGGTGACGGCCATGATGGGGTCGCGCACACTCACCTTCAGGGAGTTCCGGGCTTGTGGAGCTCTAGATTACCATGGGGCGCGGGATCCCATTGTGAGTACCAGGTGTTTGGCGGATGTCGCCAATGCGTTCCGCACCAGCAGATGTCCTGAGGGGGACAAGCTCAGACTAGCATCCTGTATTCTGAAGGACAGGGCACGAGATTGGTGGGAGGAGATCGGGCATGTCATCGGGGATGACGCAACGATTGATGTGATGACTTGGGCTGATTTTACTACCAGGTTCAGAGCTGAGTTTGCACCGTTTATTGAGGTGCAGCAGTTAGCCAGGGAGTTTCAGGATCTCACCCAGACTACAGAGACAGTGGCGAAGATTACCGCCAAGTTCAGCGAGAGGGCTCTTCTCGTTCCTCAGTATGCAGCTCATGAGGAAATGAAGAAGGCCCGTTATCATGAGATGTTGCGGAGTGATATCCGCCAGTTTGTGAGTCGGTCCAGCTGTAAAACGCTGGATGACATGATTGCGAGGGCTCGTGAGAGGGAGATTGATCTTGACATGGAGAGAAAGAGGAAACCAGAGGTAGTGTCTGGTTCAGATGGTTCGGGAAAAAGGCCCAAGACAGATTCCCGAGGGAAGGGCCAGCAGGGTCGAGGCCGCTGCGGCAAGTGTGGTAGGTCGCACGATGGGGTGTGCAGGGCAGGGAGTTCGGGCTGCTTCAAATGCGGCTGATCAGGACATATGAGCAGGGATTGTACTGCTACTTCTACTGTTACTACCACGTCACTTTCTGATCTGATTTGCTTTCAGTGTAATCAGAGGGGCCATAAGAGGTCCCAGTGTCCAAGCTTAGCAGCAGCAGGGAAGGTGGCGGCACCTGCCCCTGCTACATTGAGGATTACAGACGGCCGTCAGGGTCGGACAGAGGCGCCAGTGGCGAAGAGCAGAGCCTTTCAGCTGACGGCAGAGGAGGTGCGAGCGACTCCTGATGTGGTGACGGGTATGTATTCTCCTCTTATCTCTGTTTTTGATATAGTTGTTTCTCATGATTATGTGTCTGTGTATAGGGTCGTTCTTAGTGAACAACATTTCAGCTACAGTATTGTTTGACTCGGGGGCTACCCGATCATTTGTCTAGCTTGCGCTTAGCAAGCGGTTTAGCAGAGCTCCAGGGGAGCTGGATTGCCCGCTCGAGGTTGAGATAGATGATGACAGGACCGTCAGGGTCGCGAGGGTACATAGGGGGTGTTCGCTGCAGTTATTTGATGAGCAGTTTTCAGTAGATCTGGTTCCTATTCCCCTACGAGGGAATAAGGTTATAGTGGGTATGGATTGGCTGAGCCCCAATGGGGCAGTGATTGATTGTGAACTGCAGTTAGTGAGGGTTCGCACTCCCAGTGGGGGAGAGTTTGTGTTTCAGGGCGAGAGGCAACAACGCGGACCAGTTCTTTGTTCAGCAGCGAGAGCAAGGCGCTACGTTCAGCAGGGTTGCGCATGATACATCGCCTATGTTATAGATGCCCGGGAGAAGGGTAAGGCGTCAGTTGACGATGTACCAATAGTGCAAGAGTATCCGGACGTCTTCCCCGAGGACTTACCTGGGATACCTCCGGAAAGACTGGTTGAGTTTCGGATTGACCTGGTTCCGGGTGCGGCTCCGATAGCCAAGGCACCATATCGGCTGGCTCCTCCAGAGATGCATGAGTTGTCTACGCAACAGCAGGAGCTGCTAGACAAGGGTTTCATCAGGCCGAGTAGTTCACCATGGGGAGCCCCGATCCTGTTCGTGAGGAAGAAGGATGGGTCGCACCGTATGTGCATAGATTATCGGTAGCTGAACAAGGTGACGGTGAAGAACCGTTACCCACTCCCGAGGATAGACGATTTGTTTGACCAGCTTCAGGGAGCATGTTGGTTCTCCAAGATTGATCTAGAGTCAGGATATCACCAGATGCGGGTCAGGGATGAGGATGTGCAGAAGACCGCTTTCAGGACCCGCTATGGTCATTATGAGTTTGTGGTGATGCCGTTCGGGCTCACCAATGCTCCAGCCGCGTTCATGGATCTCATGAACCGCGTATGCAGACCGATGCTGGATCGGTCAGTGATAGTGTTCATCGATGACATCTTGGTTTATTCCAAGACTCAGGAGCAGCATGAGGAGCACCTGAGAGAGGTGCTAGAGACGCTGAGGAGGGAGAGACTTTTTGCAAAGTTCTCCAAGTGCGAGTTCTGGTTGCGAGAGGTGCAGTTCCTTGGGCACCTCGTCAACCAGAAGGGTATACTAGTAGATCCGGCCAAGATAGAGGCCGTGATGCAGTGGGAGGTCCTGAGGTCTCCAACTAAGATTCGGAGCTTCCTAGGATTAGCAGGGTACTATAGGAGATTCATTCAGGATTTCTCCAAGATAGCAGTTCCACTCACCCGACTGGCCAAGAAGTCGGTGGTGTTCCGCTGGGGGCCTGAGCAGCAGGCAGCATTTGAGACCCTCAGACAGAGACTGTGCGAGGCGCCAATTCTTACCCTGCCAGAGGGAGTAGAGGATTTTGTAGTTTACTGTGATGCTTCGATCACAGGTATGGGAGCAGTGTTGATGCAGCAAGGGCATGTGATAGCTTATGCCTCCAGACAGTTGAAGCCTCACGAGGCTAACTATCCGACGCACGATTTAGAGCTGGGGGCAGTGGTGTTTGCCCTCAAGATTTGGCGACATTACCTCTATGGGGTCCGCTGTACCATTTACACGGATCACAAGAGTTTGAGGTACCTCATGGATCAGCCAAATCTGAACATGAGGCAGCGCCGATGGTTAGACGTGGTAAAGGATTACGACTGTGAGATCCTTTATCATCCGGGCAAGGCCAACGTGGTGGCTGATGCCCTGAGCCGCAAGGCGGTAGCAGCCCCGATCAGGAATATATGTCTGAGGATGGCAGTGATTACTCCATTGTTGGAGCAGATTAGAGAGGCACAGGTCGAGGGCCTGAAGGAGGAGAGGCAGAAGTGTGGGAGGATTGTGGGCCGAGTAGCTTCTTTCGATTATGATAGTCGAGGGTTGTTGACTCTTCATGGGAGGGTATGGGTGCCGTACTGGGGAGGAGTACGGCAGGTGTTGATGGATGAGGCCCACAAGTCTCGGTTCTCCATCCATCAATGGGCGACGAAGATGTACAGAGATCTTCGACCCGATTATTGGTGGCCCTGCATGAAGCGGGACGTAGCTTGGTATGTGGAGAGATGCCTGACCTGCAGGAAGGTCAAGGCGGAGCATCAGAAACCCCACGGCAATATGCAGCCGTTAGACATTCCCGTGTGGAAATGGGAGGATATCACTATGGATTTCGTCACTAAGCTTCCCAGGACCACACGTGGAGTTGATTCGATTTGGGTCATAGTGGATCGGCTGACCAAGAGCGCGCATTTCATACCGATTCAGGAGAGCATATCGACCGAGAAGCTAGCCGATATTTATGTGCGCGAGGTAGTGGCACGACATGGAGTGCCTGTATCAGTAGTATCAGATCGAGACGTCCGGTTCGCTTCCAAATTTTGGAAGCGGTTTCATGACGAGATGGGGACTCGTCTTCACTTCAGCACTGCTTTCCACCCTCAGACGGACGGGCAGAGCGAGAGGACGATTCAGACTCTCGAGGACATGCTGCGGGCATGTGTTCTAGATTTTGGTGGCAGTTGGGATACGTATCTTCCATTAGCGGAATTTTCATATAACAACAGCTACCACGCCAGTATTGACCGCCCTCCTTTCGAGATGCTTTACGGGAGGAAGTGTATGACCCCGATTTGTTAGGGTGAGGTCGGTCAGAGGGTTATCGGGAGCACTGAGGTGGTGCTCAAGACCACAAAGTTGATCCAACAGGTCCGTAGCAGACTGCAGACTGCGCAGAGTCGGCAGAAGAGTTACGCCGACAGGAGGCGTTCGGACTTGGAGTTTCAGGTGGGCGATATGGTCCTCTTGAAAGTGTCACCCTGGAAGGGTGTTATTGTTGGATAAGGTGTCTAAGTCCATAACTATTTCTGGTATGTACTTGACCCGACCCGGCATGGTCCATTTGGGTTGCATGGCACCATGCAATTGGATAAACTAAAATGAGAGAAATAACACTTATGGTTTATTAATATATTATAAGTTCTAATATATTAATAATATTATTTAATTAGTTTGATCAAGAATTAATTTAGAATTAATTAAGTGATCAAAAGATAACTAATTAAATATATGGGTAGATTATGTAAATCTTCCATATCTTATATTGTGGGCTAAGAGGCTCCATGGATTATCAAGTTGGGTTCCACCCATAGGATGCTCCATGGATGCTCCATGGGAGTTACAAACCCATGGGTCATGGAAATGAAGAGTCATGACACATTAGGGTTTACATGGTGTAACCCTAGATGTGTCAACACTATATAAGAAACCCATTCTCCACCAAAATAGGCTACACTAAGAAACAAGAGGGCTAGAGCCGATTTTGCAAGTGTAAGATTCTCTCAAAGTTTACTCCTTTGCATTTGGTGTTGTGTAAAGCATTTGAGGCATCACACTTGGGGTGCTAGGCTCACAAGGTTTCAAGGATCATAATCAACAACAAGGTAAGTTATTCTATCTTTCATTCAAGTTAAAAATGTTCCCCATGTATGCTAGATAGGAATATAACCTTGGAATTCAACTTCGGCATGATTATTAGACAAACATAGATCCAAGGTTATTAGGGTTGCATGTACACTTAGGAAGTGTTAGAATGCTCAAAACCCATCAGTGGTATCAGAGCCTAGGTTTGTTTGTTGTTTTTTTTTGTGTGCAAACAGCTTGAAAAAAAATTGTTTTTCTGTTTTCTGCTCGTATGAAAGTTTGCACATTTGTTGCTGGAAATGGACTAGAAACATTACCCTAAACTGTTTTTATATTTTAAAGCTTGTTTTAGATGGTGTAATGTTTATGCTAATCCATTTACAATGGCAATTATTAAAATTACAAGTTTTTTTTAAGTGTAATTTTTGATTCTTGAAAGTGTTCATATTCATGTTCTTGAACTTATGAAGATTAGATGATCATAGGAATTGTTTGTAACCTTCATGGTAGTTTAATTCATGATCATAATGTGTTTTAATGGAGTCCATAACTTGTCCTCAAGTTATGGAGAACCAAAAGTCTCACTTTTATTAAAGCCATTAAAAGAACACACGAGTTATAAAAATGAAGAGTCTTCATTTTTATTACTCAATTAATTCATAAGTTATAAGAAATGAAAAGTTTTGGAAGTTTACAAAACTTGCCCTCAAGTTTTGGAACATGTAAAGTCTTGATTAAAACTTTAGTTCCAACCCTTAGAATTTTAAAAGTTAAAATTCAACCCTTATAATTTATAATATTATAAGTTACTAATATATATATGTATAACGTCAAGTCGTCTTACCGCTAGTACGCCTCATTCACGAAGCCGGTCTATAAGGGGGGTATAAGGTTGTTGCCTATAAAATGGCAACTTAATGGGTGTCCACTCTCACCCACCGCTTCCTTGATCGGTGGAGGGTCGTTAGCCGAACGGGTAGGACAAGGACTTATAAATTCTCATTAAAAGTATGATGAATATTATAAAGTAACTAAATGCTTTTATTAAATTCCCAATCTTAGTTACTTTAGGAAAATGTGAATAAGGTGCTAATCCATGAAATTACACTTTACACTTTGTTTAAGTCGTTAGTGGAGCTCGTGTGGTTAACCGGCATACTAACTTGGACTTAACAAGGAAGGTAAAGGGTGACTTAAAGTTTATTATAGGTCGGTGGAGCTCGTGTGGTTAACCGGCACATCGATTGAGTAATAAACATTAAGTGTACCAAGTGATTTGCATGGTTACTTCACACCTCGTTTTCTGATCCTCGGTATCCCAGTCACAAAACTTGGAGGGCACACTCGAGATTGAAACATGCCTTTGAAAAGTTCATTGAATCTCAAAAGAATCTAGGAATTTCTAAGAACCAATTAAAAACCTAATATCTATATTTCGTTTTTCATGGTGGAAATTGGTGAATCGTCATTCACCTACCTTTCAAATATGTTATAGCTTGGATTACGGCATACCTCTTCTAAGTTATAATATATTGTGATTGGATCCTAGCCTTAATATTACATTTGGGTGTTTTATTAAGGACTCTCTTAATATCTAAACTAATCTTGTTCTCTTCTTTCAGATGTCTTCAAACAATGCTGCTTCTGGCTCTAATCCTAATGGCTCCTTTACCCTTATGAACTTGTGTGGGAAAGTCACTTTTGATGGATCCAACTTCAATGAATGGATCAGAAACATCAGGATGATTACCCGCTACGAGGACAAAGAATATGTCCTTGACAAGGAGCTTAAGGAGATTGATGAGACCACTGCAACTCCCCAGGAGATCGCTGACTTCCGGGCACATGAAAGGGATGCTACAAAAGTGGCATGCATCATGTTGGCCACCATGACAGCGGAACTCCAAAAGTCCTATGAGGACTTCTACCCTTTTGAAATGCACCAAGATCTGATGGACAGATACCATCAAAGTGCACGACAAGAGAGGTATGAAATAATATGCTCTATCATAACAACCATGATGAAGGACGGGGAATCCGTCACGAGCCACATGCAGAAAATGCAAAGGTATGTGGATCGGTTGCTGAAGCTTAATGTGAACTTCCCTGAGGAGCTTGCAATAGATATCATTTTGCACTCCTTACCATCGTGCTATGATCAATTCCGCATGACATATCACATGAATAAGGAAGAGGTCACACTCAGCAAACTTCAGGGACTCCTCAAGACCGCATAAACAGGTCTTAAGGGTAAGTCGGTTGTTAACACTCCTACTCCAAACTCCGCCCCGGTTTTGGCAATCGGGAAAGGTAGAGGGAAGAAGAGGAAGAGCTCTTCGAAGGGTACCAAGGCTAGGACCCTTGATGGCTCTTCTTCAAGTGGAACCAAGAAAGGTTTTGTCACTCCTTCTTCTGACCCTAAAGAGGCTGAATGCTTCTATTGCCATGAAAAGTCACATTGGAAGCGGAACTGCAAAGTACCAGCAAGATGTGAAGGATGGGAAAGTTAAACCCAACCATGCAGGTATTTACACTATCTTATCTAATAACTCACCCCATTCTAACTCTTGGGTCCTTGATACCGGTTGTGGTATTCATATATGTTCTGATTTGCAGGGACTAAGAAGAAGTGAGAATGTGGAGCATGGAAGAATAAACTTAATCATGGGGAATAGGAAAGCTTTACCTGTCACCAAGATTGGAGTTTATACTTTATCGCTAAGTAGTGGGTTTAGTTTAGATTTGAATAAATGTTGTTATTCGCCAGAAATGGCAAGAAATATTATTTCCTTTCATGCATTGTATAAACAAGGTTTCACCTTTTCATTTGATAATGAAGTTGGTTCGATTAATGCTTTCTTTAATAATGTTATTTATTTTAAAACATTACCTTGTGATGGTGTGTATGAAACTGTATCTGTGGTTGATAACTTAGGAAATAATGTATTGTGTATTGATTCTGTTAATGATAATAACTTGGATAAAGCATCATTATGGCATTGTCGTCTTGGGGATATATGCAAGAAACGCATAGGCCAACTCCAAAAGGATGGAGTATTGGAGTCATTTGACCTAAAGTCAGATGATAGTTGCGAATCATGCTTACTTGGAAAAATGACAAAGTCACCCTTCACAGGCTCTTGTGAGAGGGGTGAAGGTTTGTTGGATCTTATACACACGGATGTGTGTGGGCCCTTCAAACATGCCACAAGGGATGCTAATCGTTATTATTTGACTTTTACTGATGTTTACAGTAGATATGGATATGTCTACTTAATCAAGCATAAGTCAGAGACTTTTGAGAGGTTTAAAGAGTTTAAACAGGAAGTCGAGAATCAATTGGGCAGGAACATTAAGATGCTTCGATCCGATCGAGGTGGTAAGTATCTTAGTTCAGAGTTCCTCGACTATCTTAGGGAATGTGGGATTGTCTCACAATTGACACCTCCCAGGACACCGCAATTGAATGGTGTAGCTGAGAGGCGTAATCGAACCTTGTTGGATATGGTTCGTACCATGATGAGTCGAGCTTCGCTACCAATCTCATTTTGGGGGTATGCCTTAGAGACTGCCGCCCATATCCTTAATCTAGTTCCCACAAAGAAAGTTGCCAAAACTCCTCATGAGATGTGGACTGGTAAAGTACCCAAACTAGACCACATTAAGATTTGGGGTTGCGAAGCTTTCATGAGACGCGAGACTCATGATAAGCTCGAACCTCGAAGTGAGAGGTGTATTTTCATCGGCTACCCACATAAATCCTTTGGTTACCTCTTTTACAGACCTAGTGAGAATGTGGTCTTTGTAGCTAGGAGGGCTTTCTTTCGAGAGAGAGAGAGTTCATAAGCCAAGGAGACAGTGGGAGGCAAGTTGACCTTGAAGAAATTCAAGAGTCAAGTGGTGAAGGAACTTCAAACCCTAGCACTTAACTTGAGGAGGAAACTCCTATTGAGCCAATTGACAAGTCTGTACCTCTGAGGCGTTCCACAAGGGTTAGGAATGCACCTGAGCATTACTATGGATTCCATATTACTGCGGAAGGTGATACACTTATCAGTGATGAGACACTGATAGGTCTGGATGAACCTAACAGTTACGCGGAAGCCATGACAGGCCCTGAGTCAGCCAAGTGGAAAGAGGCAATGGACAGCGAGATACAGTCCATGTATGACATTCAAGTTTGGAACTTGGTTGAGAATGTACCAGGTCGTAAGACTGTAGGGTGCAAATGGATCTTCAAGAAGAAGACCGACATGGATGGTAATGTACACACTTATAAGGCACGACTGGTTGCAAAGGGTTTCTCACAAACTCCGGGAGTTGATTATGATGAGACCTTTTCTCCAGTGGCCAAGATTAAGTCTATTAGGGTTCTGTTAGCCATAGCCGCATTTCATGACTATGAAATATGGCAAATGGATGTCAAAACCGCTTTCCTTAATGGAAAGTTGGCTGAGGATGTTTACATGAGTCAGCCAGAGGGTTTTGTCAACACAGAGTACCCTAATAGAGTGTGTAAGCTTGAGAAATCCATTTATGGGTTAAAGCAAGCACCTCGCAGATGGAATCTTTGCTTTGATGAGAATGTCAAGGAATTTGGCTTTTCTAGGAGTGAAGATGAATCTTGTGTATATGTCAAGGCTAGTGGGAGTATAGTTAGCTTTTTGGTATTGTATGTGGATGACATACTACTCATAGGAAATGACATCCCAACTCTGCAGGAAGTTAAGTCCTGGCTTGGGAAGTGTTTCTCTATGAAGGACCTAGGAGAAGCTGCCTATATTCTGGGGATAAGGATCTTGAGAGACCGGAGTAAAAGACTAATTGGACTTAGTCAGAGTACCTACTTGGATAAGGTGCTGAAGAGATTCAGCATGCAGGACTCCAAGAAAGGAGAGTTACCCATCCAGAGTAACGCCAGATTGAGTAAGACACAAAGCCCTAGTACTGAGGCTGAGATAGCATAAATGAGTCGAATACCTTATGCTTCGGCTGTAGGATCGATCATGTATGCTATGACGTGTACTCTACCTGATGTAGCCTTTGCTTTGAGCATGGTTAGCAGGTATCAGGGGAACCCTGGCAAGGCACACTGGACTGCGGTAAAGAATATCCTCAAGTACCTACGGAGGACTAAGGACTGGGTCCTTACCCTCGGTGGGAGTGAAGACTTGAGAGTTGTAGGGTATAGTGATGCTAGCTTTCAGACTAATAGGGATAATTTCCGCTCTCAGTCAGGCTGGGTCTTTACCTTAAACGGAGGAGCAATTTCTTGGAAGAGTACCAAGCAAGAGACAGTGGCTGATTCAACTTGCGAATCAGAGTATATAGCAGTTAGCGAGGCAGCAAAGGAGGCGATATGGCTGAAGAACTTCATTGGAGACCTTGGAGTTGTACCAACTATTAAAGAGCCAATGGAAATTTTCTGTGATAGTGAAAGTGCAGTTGCCTT
Organism: Lactuca virosa; assembly: GCF_052849685.1. NCBI lineage: Eukaryota > Viridiplantae > Streptophyta > Magnoliopsida > Asterales > Asteraceae > Lactuca > Lactuca virosa. The sequence goes on from NC_136429.1 coordinate 131,166,934, forward strand.
AGCCAAGGAACCAAGGGATCACGGGAGATCCAGACACATCGAATAGAAGAAGGACTCCTCGTGGCAAAGAATATCCTCAAGATCCAGACACATCGACAGAAAATACCATTTCATCAGACATCGAATAGAAGAAGGACTCCTCGTGGCAAAGAGGGTATCATCGGATGAGAATCCAGCAGATCCCCTCACGAAGGGACTGACTCGGGTTAAGCATCTCCAGCATGCTCGGAGCATAGGGCTGAAGGATGATATTAGATTTAGTAGTTAGATAACCTTGAAATTTGTAAAGTGTAATTGACATTAGATGATGAATAAAAGGTGTTTTATTTATGAGTAAAGTGTTGCTATCTCTTGTCGATCGTTTACTATATTTTTTTTGCATGTTTTGACTTCCAGAATAATTATGTTTGGTGTATCATATTATTCGAACCTCCACAGTCGGTCATATGTCGGAATTAGGTATGAATCAAGACTGTCATGATTGGTTGCAGAGGTCTAAGTTGTTGGACATGGCTACAACACTCATGAGTGCTCATAAGTTCTAAGCATTGGATTCAACCCACGCTCACTGGAATCACTTCATGGAATTTATCTCGAGTGATCGTGAGACGGTAATATCATATAAGTCTTCAAGCCTAGAGATATGATTTGTTACTTATGAGTTGGTTATGCATTGATTGTACGTTAACGCATTGGTAACTCGATGTTATAAAACGTGCTTTTGTGTATAATTCAATGAGTGGTAGAACAAACATATGAGTCGAAGTTTATCTGTTCCTTCTTGGATTAGAAGCTGATATCTGGGCCCCTCGATGATTTTGTTTTGACCTATGTACCGGGCCCGGTCAGAACTAAGTTGATGTGTTCAATTAAGTTCTTTGTCAAACAAATCGGAAATCGGGAAACAAACTGTTGGACAATAAGTAAGACATTGTTCCATGTATTTGTCCGGCTGATATCTAGAACAGAGGATTATATGGCTAAAGAACTTCATCGGAGACCTTGGAGTTGTACCAGCTATAAAGGAGCCAATGGAGATTTTCTGTGACAGCAATAGTGCGGTTGCCTTAGCCAAGGAACCAAGAGATCATGGGAGATCCAGACACATTGACAGAAAATATCACTTCATTAGACATCGAATAGAAGAAGGAATCCTCGTGGCAAAGAGGGTATCATCGGATGAGAACCCAGCAGATCCCCTCACGAAGGGACTGACTCAGGCTAAGCATCTCCAGCATGCTCGGAGCATAGGGCTGAAGGATGATATTAGTTTTAGTAGTTAGATAATCTTGAAATTTGTAAAATGTAATTGACATTTGATGATAAATAAAAGCTGTTATTTATGAGTAAAGTGTTGCTATCTCTTGTCAATCGTTTACTATTATTTCTTTTTGCATGTTTTGACTTCCAGAAGAACTATGTTATGGTTTATATCATATTATTCAAACTCTCCACAGTCGGTCATATGTTGGAAGTAGATATGAATGAAGACTGTCATGGGTTGGCTTGTAGAGGTCTAAGATGTTAGACAAAGCGGGGCTACAACACTGATGAGTGCTCATAAGTTCTGAGTATTGGATTCAACCCACACTCACTTGTATCACTTCATGGAATTTATCTCGAGTGATCGTGAGACGGTAATATCATATAAGTCTTCAAACCTAGAGATATGATTTGTTGCCTATGAGTTGGTTATGCATTGATTGCACGAAAACGCATTGGTGACTCGATGTTATAAACCGTTCTTTTGTGTGTAATTCAACAAGTAGTAGAGCAAACATATGAGTCGAAGTTTATCTGTTCCTTCTAGGATTAGAAGCGATATCTGGGCCCCTCGATGATTTTGTTTTGACCTATGTACCGGGCCCGGTCAGAACTAAATTGATGTGTTCAGTTAAGTTCTATGTCAAACAAATCGGAAATCGGGAAACAAATGCTGGACAATAAGCAAGACCATGTTCCATGTATTTGTCCGGCTGATATCTAGAACAGAGGATTATATGATCACTTATCTTAAATGGCGTATCATAATCTTCTCAGTTCCGAGAGACCTTGAAAGAGCTACGATTGCCGATCGGTTCCTGAAGTATTGCAGTTATAGTTATTAGACTTATCCAAGTGGGAGACTGTTGGATAAGGTGTCTAAGTCCATAACTATTTCTGGTATGTACTTGACCCGACCCGACATGGTCCATTTGGGTTGCATGGCACCATGCAATTGGATAAACTAAAATGAGAGAAATAATACTTATGGTTTATTAATATATTATAAGTTCTAATATATTAATAATATTATTTAATTAGTTTGATCACGAATTAATTTAGAATTAATTAAGTGATCAAAAGATAACTAATTAAATATATGGGTAGATTATGTAAATCTTCCATATCTTATATAGTGGGCTAAGAGGCTCCATGGATTATCAAGTTGGGTTCCACCCATAGGATGCTCTATGGATGCTCCATGGGAGTTACAAACTCATGGGTCATGGAAATGAAGAGTCATGACACATTAGGGTTTACATGGTGTAACCCTAGATGTGTCAACACTATATAAGAAACCCATTCTCCACCAAAATAGGCTACACTAAGAAACAAGAGGGCTAGAGCCGATTTTGCAAGTGTAAGATTCTCTCAAAGTTTACTCCTTTGCATTTGGTGTTGTGTAAAACATTTGAGGCATCACACTTGGGGTGCTAGGCTCACAAGGTTTCAAGGATCATAATCAACAACAAGGTAAGTTATTCTATCTTTCATTCAAGTTAAAAATGTTCCCCATGTATGCTAGATAGGAATATAACCTTGGAATTCAACTTTGCATGATTATTAGACAAACATAGATCCAAGGTTATTAGGGTTGCATGTACACTTAGGAAGTGTTAGTATGCTCAAAACCCATCAGTTATTAGATTTCGGAAGAGGGCCAAGCTGGGCCCCAGATTCATTGGTCCGTTTAGGGTTTTGGCCTGGGTGAGTCGGGTTGCTTATCGGTTAGATCTTCCAGCAGAGCTCAGCCAGATCCACAGCACGTTCCATGTTTCTCAGTTGCGGAAGTGCTTAGTGGATGATTCAGCAGTGGTACCCCTGGAGGACATTCAGGTTGACGATAGCCTGAACTATATCGAGAGACCAGTGGCGATTCTAGATCGCAAGGTGAAAAAGCTGAGGAACAAGTCAGTAGAGTTAGTTAAGGTGCAGTGGCAGCACCGCAAGGGTTCGGAGTGGACGTGGGAGCCCGAGGAAGAGATGAGGGAGCACTACCCAGAGTTGTTTCTAGAGATAGCAGACTTCGAGGACGAAGTCTAAGATAAGTGAGGGAGAATTGTAACGCCCGTTCCTGGTACGTATTTAATTTATTAAATGTATTTTATAAAGAGCTACTCGACGAGTAGTAGCCCTAACTCGTCGAGTAGATGCCAGGATGGACGCGGGTTTTAAGTGATCTACTCGGCGAGTCCACGCCTGGACTCGACGAGTAGGCCAGTCTGGAGGAAACCCTAATCCTTAGGGTTTGTACCCTATATAAACGTCCTTATATCCCCCATCCCAGCCTCCATCACCCTTAGAGCATTCCCCCTCGAAACCCTAGCCTCCATTGGTGAGCTTGAGTGATTCCTTCTTGATTTTGAGTGTTTTGGTGTATTCTTGGAAGGGTAGAAGTGAAGGAAAGAGTGAAGGTGCAAAGGAGAAGAAGGAGATCCAGAAGCTAGCTTCCATTTGCTACTTCATCTGGTAATAAAGTCTCTACCTTGTTCATTTTCCTAATAGATCTTCATATATGCTTGTTTAAGCCACTTTTGGGACATTCAAGGTCCAAACTCGAGATTTGAGCTCTCCTTAGGATGGAGACTATAGATCTGGTCATCATCGAGCTCCAGGAGCTCAAAGTAGTTGCCTTTATGCAAAGCAAGGCCTTGTTCCAAACCCTAGGTTCCCATTTCTAGCTTATTTTGGTGTTTTAGCTTCATACCTCTATGCATGTACGTAAAGTTGGCAACTTTACGTGTTATATTAGCCCTAGAAGCTCAGATCTATGAATTGGATGCACTGGAATCGATTAGGATCAACTGTATAGTGAAAACATGCATAGGACTCGACGAGTCGTTCATCGGACTCGGCGAGTCGGAGCGTAAACCCCTGTTTTTCCCCGATTTGAGAGTTGTGAGTTGAATCAGTGAGTGGAAAAGGACTCAGTGAGTTAGAACAAGGATCTGGAAGTGGAGGGACTCGGCGAGTCCACGCCCTGACTCGGCGAGTCGAGTCGCGAGTTAGATAATTGTGAGTTAGGGAACTCGGCGAGTCCATAGTAGGACTCGGCGAGTAGAGTCAACCTGGAAGTTTGACTCTGACCAGGACTTTGACTTTGACCAGGGGGTAAATTGGTCATTTACTCCATGAGGAATCATCAGTTGATTCAGAATGTTATGTGATTGTAGCCGGGGAATCGCCGGAGCAGCAAACAAGGATTTCTCACTCGGGATATCAGCAGCCAGTTATACGAGGTGAGTTCTCCTTCAGTAGGAACGGGTCTACGGCACCAAGGCCGGCCCGTAGTATGATATGATAGTAGTTGAGTGTGGGCGGGGCCCATATCCTATCTTAGCAGAGTGTGGGCGAGGCCCGTATCTCATAGTAGTAGTTGATTATGATGTATGAACAGTATATTAGATTTACATGTCGTCTGTGTGATACTTGTATGTTGGTTTTAGTAGTTGAGTGTGGGCGAGGCCCGTATCTCATCATAGCCGAGTGTGGGCGAGGCCCGTATCTCGAAGTAGTTGAGCATGGGCGAGGCCCGTACCTCAGAGATAATGGAGTGTGGGTGAGGCCTGTATCTCCTAGACAGTGGAATGTGGGCGAGGCCCGTATCTCCTAGATAGCGGAGTGTGGGCGGGGCCCGTATCTCCCAGTTAGCGGAGTGTGGGCGAGGCCCGTATCTCCACGAGTGTGGGCGAGGCCCGTATCTCCTAGTTGCATGCTATGTGTAGATGGTATGTGGTAGATTGGGGAGACTCACTAAGATTCGTGCTTACGGTTTTCAGTTTTGGTTTCAGGTACTTCCACTGGCACTGGGAAGGGCTCGGGATGATCGCATGGCACACACCACAGTCTTCAGCCTGGGAGTTAGACTCTGATATTTGGATATGAGATTTAGATTTGAGACAGACACTATGATGTTTTATGATACACGATTACAATTTTACTTATGATTCTGGATGGTTGATGGTTTTAATAATGTTTTAAACCAACTTGAAACATCCCAAAAATACAGTCCAAAAATTTCGTTTTTAAACCATTAATAAAGCCATAAATATCTTCTTCATATAAAATCATAAGTCATGTATCACAGTCACATGTCAAAATATATCAGAGTATAAACATCCCAGGTTAAACAAATGGTGTGTGCATTGCAATCTTCCCGAGCTCCTCTTTTGAAAACCGAGTACCTGAAACCAAAACTGAAAACCGTAAGCACGAAGCTTAGTGAGTCTCCCCAATCTACCACATACCATCTACACATAGCATGCAACTAGGAGATACGGGCCCCGCCCACACTCTACTATCTAGGAGATACGGGCCTCGCCCAACTCCGCTATCTGGGAGATACGGGCCTCGCCCACACTCCACTATCTAGGAGATACGGGCCTCGCCCACACTCCACTATCTGGGAGATACGGGCCTCGCCCACACTCCACTATCTCTGAGGTACGGGCCTCGCCCACGCTCAGCTACTTTGAGATACGGGCCTCGCCCACACTCGACTACTAAACCCAACATACAAGTATCACACAGACAACATGTAAAGTTAATCTATTGTTCATACATCATAATCAACTACTACTATGAAATATGGTCTTTTAGGGTTTGGTCAACATTTGGACATTGGACCATTGGAGGGGTAAAATGGTCTTTTCCCCTTCTGAGAGAATATAGGGAGGGATTAGTCTAGCCCTTGAGAGCCGTATTAATTAGAGATAATTACTTTATGTGATTAGGTGGAGGCTAGATCAGATATTCGTGTTCGAGACCTTCCGAGATTTCCCGAGGTGAGTCTTCTCACTATACATTACCTAGAGTGGTATCTATGTGCAGACCGGAGGGTCTTATGTGTTATGTGTATGTTTGAGTTTATGTGCATTGTGATATATGTATGCTATATGTTATATAGACCGGACCGGAGGGTCCAACGATTTAGACCGGACCGGATGGTCCAACGAGCTAGACCGGACTGGAGGGTCCAACGAGCTACGAGATTGGAGGGTCCCGCTGAGACACATTGACCGGAGGGTCATACCGAGTTATAGCCTCGAGTGGCTTATGTGTTGTATGTGGTATTTTGGGGAACTCACTAAGCATTTATGCTTACCGTGTTATGTGATATGTGTTTCAGGTACCAGCGAGGATCGCGGGAAGGCGCCGGCATGATTTGTACACACTGGCAGAGGATTATGTTTTGAGATACTGGGATATGTTTTATTATGATGACATTTGATACATGTGATTTAGAGAATATTATATGAGTTTTTATTATGTTGAAAAATGAAAAAAAAAATGTTTTAAAATTTACGTTGTTACAGTTAAACCCAACATAAGGAATCATGGATCATAAGCCCACATATATAAGAATGAATGATTTACACAATCAATCCTCATATATTTAATTAGTCTCTTTTGATCACTAAATTAATTACAAATTAATTCTTGATCAATACTAATTAAATAATATGATTTCATATTAATATATTAGAACTTATAATATATTAATATGTCACAAATATCCTCTTCTCACAAAAGGTCGATCCAAATGTCCCGTTGCCATGCAGCCCAAATGGACAATGTCGGGTCGGGTCAAGTATATACCAATTATAGTTATGGGCTTAGACACTAATCCAACACTTACTGCCTTTGGAAGCTCCATGTTTCTTCTTAGGCTCAAACCCCACAAATAAAACATAATGATGGTGCTTGGAAAGAGATATGCTTCTGTCACACCCTCAAAACCAAATGAACGGCGGAAACGTTCTGGGGTGGAGGACGTCATGTACAGTATCACAACAATGCAAGTAGTAAACAAGCAACAACATCATCCATTGCATTAATAATATAATTTCATACAAGTGTGTTCCGTTAAGTTTTAAAGACACCAAAACAATATACATCAAAATATAAGATGAGTCTTGAACGAGCTCCATCTTCTCAAAACCTGGCTCCGGTACCTGTCTACTGGTGACCTGAGAATACAAGTTATTTTGAAAGAGTTTATCAGCTTTAGAGCTGGTGAGGTCATAAGTATATTAGTGTCTGTGTTTGTATGAAATCATTTGTAAGATGTTTTGTAAGATGTACTGTGTGTTTGTAAAAGTTTTGTATTTGTTTGAACTATCCTAGGAAACCCTATGTTTCCTACTAAAAGTAGCCTTCTACCAAGGCATCTAGTGTCTGTGTGTGTATCCTTTGTAAAAGTGAGTATTTTCCCAAATCCGACTATCATTAACCAAAAATATAGTTTTTACATTATTGTTTATTGTGTGAAATCACAAAGTAAAATGTAAAGGGAAAATGTTATAGTACTTTAATGTAGTATTATGAAACTACTGTTGTACTAACTACCTTAAGTTAATTGTATATTTTAAGGTAACATGTGATCGGCCTGTATCTTGCTACCGACTCAATAGTAAAGTGACAATGTAAGATGCCACAAAAATGACGTTTGGCACCCGTAGACTTGCAAGTCCCACTGTAGCGAGCAGAAAGGTGTAGGATAGTCAATCCAGTATAGATCTATACACAAACTCATACGCTCCCCAATTAAGGAGATTCTGATACAAAAACAGTCATGGCAGGTAGTGCCATGCCCTGTTTAATGGCTCACATAAATGTATTTATGTAAATGTTATGTGAATTGTGTGCTAGCTGTATTGTGTGTTCTTTCTCTGTCTAGCCTGTATGTTTGTTTCTCATCACTCTGTTTCATGTTTGTTTCTCATTATAGTATGTATTGACTCATGTATGAACTGACTCATTGTATGTTTCATCGTTCTAGTAATAGTATCTTCCTAAACTACCCCTATGGTAGCTTACTAGCAATGTATGAACATGTTTGTATACCCTTGCTACCCAAGGGTATGGACTTGAATGTAGGAAAACCTTTTGTATCTATATACATATACATAATATATAACTAGGATTCAAACGACCTTCGGACAACTAACCTTGATACCCTAAGACCACAATCAAACAAGAACAGGAAGCAGGGTAGACTAGCAGTCCTAAGTCCTTCTTAATCCTACTTATATAACTATATTTATATAGATACACATAATATAAGTTAAAAGAGGTTGATAACAAACCTTTTATATCTATATACGTATACATAATATATAACTAGGATTCAAACGACCCTCGGACAACTAACCTTGATACCCCAAGACCACAATCAAACAAGAACAGGAAGCAGGGTAGACTAGCAGTCCTAAGTCCTTCCAATCCTACTTATATAACTATATTTATATAGATACTCATAATATAAGTTAAAAGAGTTTGATAAATGTATTGACAATAAAAGAGTTTGTAAAACAGTTTGAGGTAAAACAGTTTGATAAATAGTTTGATAACCAGTTTGAAAAGTAAGAAAACCATTTGTTTGGTAGTTATTAATCACATGTGATTGATATAATAACTATAATTGTTCAACTTGTATCCCCCCCCCCATAAAAGCATGTAAAAACATTTAAAAGGTTAATTAAGGGGTATGAACTCACCTGTAGTTGGTGGTTTGGATGAACTGAAGAAAATAGGATTGCTAGGTGTCAAGTGAAGACTTGTACACACACAATGATCCTATTCAACATATAAATACAACATATATGTATCTAATTAGACTTTAAACAACTAATTAGCAAAGTTAAGACATCCTAAGACAAGTTAAACACCTTATATAAGTGCTATAAGTCTCAAGGAATGCATCTAAGAGTTGTCGAACAATGCTATAGGGTTTAGGGTTCAAAAGAAACCCTAACTTGAGTTTACGGTTTTGTGACCTCAACCCAATGGGTTTACGGTCGTAAACCCTAGAGTTTACGGCCGTAAACTCCCCCTCTTTTGACCAATTGTTGATTTGAAGGTTTCTAAGTCCGTTTAAGTTTTTCCTCTTGAAGTATAAGCCTAAGGAAGAAGCTAGGGCACCATTTCACTCCTATTTGGAGTTTACGGCCCAAAGACCACATCACTTTGGGTTTACGGTCGTAAACCCTAGAGTTTACGGCCGTAAACTCTTATGGATGTTCGTATTTCGATGTTTTCAAGTCCATAACACATCAAGGTAAGGATTCAAGTTAGTTACTTAGGCTTAGGAAGGGACTAGGGACATTTCGGTCCCTTAAAATGGGTTTACGGTTCAAGAACGTTCTTGGACCGTAAACAAGAACCGTAAACACCATTTTCTTGGTGTTTCTTGGATGATTTCATGTTATAATGAAGTATAGCAAGCTTAAACACACTCTAGGATAGAAGTACTTACTATATGGAAGCTTGAAATGAGCCAAAATGCCAAAAACACTAGTGTGTGTTCTTGGTGTTCTTGGTGAAAATGGAAAAATCAACCTTTTGGAATGATTTCACGGTTAGAAGGTTGTTAAAACACTAGATTAAGTGATCTACTAACTTGAAATGGTTGAAAACACTTACTAGATCGAGATTTGGAATAAATCCCGTGATGATACTTGAGAGGATTTGCTTTTGTTCTTGAGAAATTTGGAAAAATGATAATAAATGACAAGTGTCATATATATACCCCAAATTTCTGGGCTTTTGGCTGAAAATATTTTATTCTGGCAGTAAACTCCAATTTCTTGAAGTTTAGGAATAACAGTGTTGCACTATAACCCTAGGGCATCCTCTCTCCTGGTATCTCATAAAGTGTAAATCCTAAAATAATCAAACTTAATCCAAAAAGTCTGAAAATTTAACTGTAACTGATTTGACTTCTATTGAATTGACATGTTGTACAGAATAGAAATTTCGGGTTGTCACATCATCCCCTCCTTAGAAGGAATTTCGTCCCGAAATTAGAATTTAAGCAATTAAGTAGTTGCAAAGAACTAAGTAAAAAGACGAGGATATTTCAGTTTCATCTGATCCTCTCGCTCCCAAATTGAATTCAGGTCCTCGCTTGGCGTTCCAGCGAACCTTCACTATCAGGATGCGACTTTGTTTCGTTTGCTTGACCTCCCGGTCCATGATCTCTACTGGTTCTTCCACGAAGTTGAGGCTCTCGTTGATCTCGATCTCGTCGAGTGGAATTACAAGAGTCTCGTCGGACAGACACTTTTTCAAGTTCGAGACGTGGAAGGTAGAATGTACGTTACTGAGTTCGCTCGGTAAGTTAAGTTTGTAAGCTACTGGGCCGACTCTGGCAAGAATCTCGAAAGGCCCAATGTACCTTGGATTTAGCTTTCCATGCTTTCCGAAGCGTATCAAGCCCTTCCAGGGTGAGACCTTCAATAGAACATGGTCGCCCACCTGGAATTCCAACGGTTTCCTTCGTTTATCAGCGTAGCTTTTCTGTCGGTCTCTGGAGGCTTTCAGTCGTTCACGGATCTGAACGATCTTCTCCGTCGTTTCCCGTATGATCTCCGGACCTGTGAGAGTGCTTTCAGGAACTAGTCCCTTAGCTAACTGGGTATCACCCACCTCAGCCCAGCACAGAGGGGATCTGCACTTTCGGCCGTAGAGGGCCTCGAATGGAGCAGCCTTTATGCTTGTGTGATAACTGTTGTTGTAGGAAAATTCTACAAGGGGTAAATGAGTATCCCATGTTTTCCCAAAGTCAATCACACAGGCTCGCAACATGTCCTCTAAGGTTTGGATAATCCTCTCACTTTGCCCGTCTGTCTGCGGATGGTAGGCTGTACTCATGTCCAGCCTAGTTCCTAAGGAACCTTGTAGTGATTGCCAGAACCTAGAAGTGAACCTACTATCTCTGTCCGAGATAATGGATATAGGGACACCGTGCAATCGTACAATTTCCCTTATATAAGTTCTTGTAAGTTTCTCCATCTTATCTGTCTCTTTGATAGGCAGGAAGTGCGCGGACTTGGTCAATCTGTCGACGATGACCCATATGGTATCAAGTCCACCCGTTGTCTTGGGCAACTTGGTTATGAAATCCATAGTGATCCGCTCCCACTTCCATTCTGGGATCTCAGGCTGTTGAAGAAGACCTGAGGGTTTCTGGTACTCGACCTTGACCTTTGCACAAGTAAGGCATTTACTTACGAAGGTAGCAATCTCTGCTTTCATGTTCGGCCACCAGTATAACTTTTTAAGATCCAGATACATCTTATCTGAACCTGGGTGAACGGAATAACGAGTGTTATGCGCCTCCTTCATGACCAACTCTCTGAAACCACCAAGTTTCGGGGTCCAGATCCGGTTCATGAGATAATAAGCTCCGCCACCTCTGACTTCCAAGTTCTTATCCATTCCTCGCAGGGATTCATTGGTCACATTTTCAGGCTTCAAAGCGTCGAGCTGAGCCGCCTGTATTTGTGTGGATAAGTGTGAATGGATAGTCATAGTCAATGACTTGACTTTACGACCAGAATATTCTTTCCGATTTAGGGCGTCGGCTACTACATTGGCCTTGCCGGGATGATAACGAATTTCGCATTCGTAGTCACTGAGTAGCTCGACCCACCGTCGTTGTCTCATGTTGAGCTCCTTCTGATCGAATATGTGTTGTAAGCTCTTGTGGTCTGTAAAGATTGTGCTCTTCGTACCGTACAGGTAGTGTCTCCAGATCTTTAGAGCAAATACAACTGCTCCTAGTTCAAGATCGTGCGTCGTATAGTTGACCTCATGTGTTTTCAGCTGCCTCGAGGCATAGGCGATGACCTTACCTCGCTGCATCAGAACACATCCGAGACCTTGGTTCGATGCATCGCAATAGACAACGAAGTCTTCTATTCCTTCGGGAAGGGATAGTATTGGTGCAGTGCACAAGGCTCGTTTGAGCGTTTGGAACGCTCTCTCCTGCTTTTCTTCCCAGTCAAAGGATACGCCCTTCTGGGTAAGCGTTGTAAGAGGCTTTGCAATGCGGGAGAAGTTCTGAATGAATCGGCGATAGTAGCCAGCGAGGCCTAGAAATTGACGAATTTTTGTAGGCGTCTTCGGTGCTGACCAGCTCTCAATGGCTTTGATTTTGGATGGGTCTACGTGGATTCCCTCTTTGCTAACCACGTGCCCTAAGAATTCGACTCGACGGATCCAAAATTCGCATTTCGAGAACTTCGCATAAAGCTTCTCCGCGCGCAGGGTTTCTAAGACTTGTCGCAGATGTTGACTATGTTCTTCCTTACTACGAGAGTAGATAAGTATGTCATCGATGAAGACGATGACGAACTGATCCAAGTAAGGACGACACACCCTATTCATTAAGTCCATGAATACAGCGGGCGCGTTTGTTAATCCGAACGGCATCACTACGAATTCGTAGTGCCCATAACGAGTTCGGAAGGCTGTCTTTGGAACATCCTCCCCTAGCACTCGTAACTGGTGATATCCGGATCTTAAGTCGATTTTTGAAAAGAAATTCGCCCCTTGAAGTTGATCGAATAAATCGTCTATCCGAGGCAAAGGATAACGATTTTTGACGGTCAGTTTGTTGAGCTCCCTGTAGTCGATGCACATATGAAAAGATCCGTCTTTCTTTTTGACGAACAAGACTGGAGCTCCCCAGGGTGAGAAGCTCGGTCTTATAAAGCCCTTGCTGAGCAGTTCGTTAAGTTGACAGGATAGTTCTTGCATCTCTGCAGGTGCTAGACGATAAGGCGATTTGGCTACGGGGGTAGCCCCTGGAACTAAGTCGATTCTGAACTCGACTTGTCGTTGCGGAGGTAATCCTGGTAGCTCTTCTGGAAAGATGTCGGGAAAGTCGTGTACTACTGGAATGTTCTTGATGTCTTTCGCTTCTTGGCTCACATCGACCACATGAGCAAGGAATGCGCGACATTCCTTACGCAAGAATTTCTGAGCTTGAATGCTCGAGATGATACGAAGGTTTGTGCCGGGTTTGTCGCCATAAACTACTGTGGTTTCGCCAGACGAAAGATTAAGGGGGACTGCCTTTTCGTAACACATGATGTCGGCACGCTGAAGACTCAACCAATCCATGCCAATGATGACGTCGAAACTTTTAATTGAGACTGGCATGAGATCGATCGAGAATGAATGGCTATCTAAAGTTAAGGTACACTCTATGTAAATGCAGCTAGTGCTCTCTGTCTTCCCATTAGCCATTTCTACTGTGAACGGTTCTTTGAGTGCTCGTGATTTTTGCTTAAGTAAATGAGCAAATTTTTGATTCACGAAGCTTCTCTCCGCTCCACTATCAAATAGTATACAAGCATAAGAGTTGTCGAGGAGAAACGTACCAGTGACCACTGTGGGGTCGGCAACCGCCTCCTCATGGCCTATAGCCAAAACTCTTCCTACTCCACCGGCATTCCCTGCCTTGGGGCAGTTCCTTTTGTAGTGGCCCACATCGCCACAGTTGTAGCAAGATTGGCCCACTCCAGCGCCGGGGACTTGGGTGATTCGCCTTGCCGGAGATTTACAGAAACGGGCTGTATGCCCTTTCCTGTTGCAGTTTACACACTGCATGTCCCGACAGGTTCCCATATGATGGTAGTTGCACTTGTTGCATAAAGGCAAACTTCCAGAATACTGCTTTATTGGAATAGCAGCAGTGGCAGGTGCTGTCGCACTATGAATTGCCACCGTCTGCTGTTTCTTCGCAGCCTTCTTCTTTTTCTTGTCCTCCCAGAATTTCCGCTTGGACTCTGCAGTTCTGGCGGTTTCTGAGATGGCCAGGGTGGTTGTTGCAGCCGGGGTACGGATCCCGTGGTCAACTAGCTGCTGTGCCAATCGCTTGGCACTATCAAATGTAGTGGGGCGTGATGACAATACATTTCCCTGGTATGGTGGCACCAGCCCCCATATATACCTTTCGATCTTCTTTCCCTCTGTATGAATCATGTTGGGACAGAGGGCCACCAGTTCACAGAACCTGGCGGTATATGCTACGATGTCGGTGCCTTTCATGGTTAGGCGCCAAAGTTCTTCCTCCAGTTTTTGGATCTCGCCCCTCGGGCAGTACTCCTCAATCATGAGGTCCTTTAAAGTATCCCAGCCCATATCATTTGCCACTGAAAGAGATAGTGACTTAACATGGCTATTCCACCATGTTAGGGCTCTGGTTTCAAAGGTGCAAGCAGCGAACTTCACCTTGCTCCCTTCTGGACAAGAGCAGATTGCGAAAACCGATTCGGTTTTCTCAAACCATTGCGAGAGTACAATGACTCCGCCAGTTCCTCTGAAGGATAATGGCTTGCAGTTTGTAAAGTCTTTGTAGGAGCACTCTCTCGAGCGCACAGGGGTTTCAACCTGTATTGTTGGAATAGGAGTCCCTCCTCCAGTGGAACTTGAAGAATGATATTCAGCCATGGCTGTTGCCACAGCCGCAGCTACAGCAGCATTGAGGGCTGCTGTATCAAATTGAGGAATAGGTGGTGGAGGATTACGTCTTGTTGTACGTGGAGGCATCTTTTAGCTGAAAGTTTAGAATGAATAAGATATTGATAAGAATTTGACATGAACATTGATGAGAATGACTCATGGACTAACTCTCCATAGCCCAACAACATAATTAAATGGAATACTTGAATGAAGATAAAAGTATTTGGATAATAATTTCCATTAGATTTTTATATCTGTCAAAGATATTGGAATTACAGATGTAATGAGTTTGGGGAAAAATGACCTAGAAGTAGGTCTTACATCATCCAAGATGGGAAAATTTTGACAGCATACTACCTAATCAAAACCTAGCAGGTCTAAGATTTATAAGGATAGGAAATTAGACTTAAGTTTTTACATAACTAAGTTATATCCAAAAGAGAAGTTGGTACGATTCTAACGACGACGAGAACTGTTTGAGTGAGTCCTTGAATCCGATAGGAGACGCTCTATGTCTCTCACACGTCTATCAGACCTTGCTTGCTGAGCTCGAAGTTCCCTGACTTCGGCTCGGGTTTCAGCAAGTTCCCTCTGAAGCATTGCATTGCTAACCTGAGCCCTTTCATGAGCGGACTCCAGCTGGCGAATGCGGACAGTGTTAATACCAGAATTGGCATCCACTTCTACTACCCGGTCGATAGCTGCTCGACCCTGCTCGGTGTTCCGAGCAATCCTACGAACCATGATAGGTAGGACTCTATCAGCTGCACCTCCATCAGTAATGTTGTAGAAGCTTCTGTCTCCATCGTAGGGAAAAGGTTGACCTTGCTCCTGACTCCACCTATTCAAGTTTGTGGCCCACATAGGTGTGGGTCCTTGAAATGCGGGACGAGGGTTTGGGTTTTGAACAGCTGGGAGTTGGTTGTTGACTTCTGGCTCCGAGTCGGAACCATCAGAAAAACCTTCAGCTTCATAATCATCTAAAGGAATTGGGTGATTATCTTCTGGTTCGTCTTCCAGCCATTCTACGTTGCCGTGGTTGGGAAAGTACGGGTCTCCGGGAAGATGAAATCCAGCCATGCAGACGGGATAGACCTTCGAATAAGTAACCCTAACCCTAAGCCCACAACCAAACAAGGAACAGGAAGTAAGGCAAAGATCACAGATTCTAAGTCTATAACATCCTAGTACATATAACTTTAGTGTATCCACTAAACAACCATTGATATACTAATAAAGACCTTTAGTTCTCGAATAAGTAATTATAGTGACACAAAATACTCCTATAGTATTTTAAGTTTAATGTTTTGTTCTACTGTTCTTGTTGTAGAAGTGTTGGTAAGTTTTTAGACTTGGTGCAACCTCACAACCACACTTAGGCACATGCTAATCACTCCTCGGATAATGTAGTTGATCAGGCTACATCTTCCCAGGGTTGACCATATGTCTCTAAGTATGCTTATGCTGTCCACCAATCGTAATACTTTTGTTCTGTCCTAGTGACACTGATTTTAGTATGAATGCAGGTATGTATACTTTATTAAATATTTTATTATTTAAAGTATAAACTCTTCATCAGAGTATTTTAAATCTCGCTTGTGTTTATAGTTCGTATATCTTTTATGGGTTGATACACTCGATTCACTATAAACAATGCTCTGATACCAATCTGTCACACCCTCAAAACCAAATGAACGGCGGAAACGTTCTGGGGTGGAGGACGTCATGTACAGTATCACAACAATGCAAGTAGTAAACAAGCAACAACATCATCCATTGCATTAATAATATAATTTCATACAAGTGTGTTCCGTTAAGTTTTAAAGACACCAAAACAATATACATCAAAATATAAGATGAGTCTTGAACGAGCTCCATCTTCTCAAAACCTGGCTCCGGTACCTGTCTACTGGTGACCTGAGAATACAAGTTATTTTGAAAGAGTTTATCAGCTTTAGAGCTAGTGAGTTCATAAGTATATTAGTGTCTGTGTTTGTATGAAAGCATTTGTAAGATGTTTTGTAAGATGTACTGTGTGTTTGTAAAAGTTTTGTATTTGTTTGAACTATCCTAGGAAACCCTATGTTTCCTACTAAAAGTAGCCTTCTACCAAGGCATCTAGTGTCTGTGTGTGTATCCTTTGTAAAAGTGAGTATTTTCCCAAATCCGACTATCATTAACCAAAAATATAGTTTTTACATTATTGTTTATTGTGTGAAATCACAAAGTAAAATGTAAAGGGAAAATGTTATAGTACTTTAATGTAGTATTATGAAACTACTGCTGTACTAACTACCTTAAGTTAATTGTATATTTTAAGGTAACATGTGATCGGCCTGTATCTTGCTACCGACTCAATAGTAAAGTGACAATGTAAGATGCCACAAAAATGACGTTTGGCACCCGTAGACTTGCAAGTCCCACTGTAGTGAGCAGAAAGGTGTAGGATAGTCAATCCAGTATAGATCTATACACAAACTCATACGCTCCCCAATTAAGGAGATTCTGATACAAAAACAGTCATGGCAGGTAGTGCCATGCCCTGTTTAATGGCTCACATAAATGTATTTATGTAAATGTTATGTGAATTGTGTGCTAGCTGTATTGTGTGTTCTTTCTCTGTCTAGCCTGTATGTTTGTTTCTCATCACTCTGTTTCATGTTTGTTTCTCATTATAGTATGTATTGACTCATGTATGAACTGACTCATTGTATGTTTCATCGTTCTAGTAATAGTATCTTCCTAAACTACCCCTATGGTAGCTTACTAGCAATGTATGAACATGTTTGTATACCCTTGCTACCCAAGGGTATGGACTTGAATGTAGGAAAACCTTTTGTATCTATATACATATACATAATATATAACTAGGATTCAAACGACCTTCGGACAACTAACCTTGATACCCTAAGACCACAATCAAACAAGAACAGGAAGCAGGGTAGACTAGCAGTCCTAAGTCCTTCTTAATCCTACTTATATAACTATATTTATATAGATACACATAATATAAGTTAAAAGAGGTTGATAACAAACCTTTTATATCTATATACGTATACATAATATATAACTAGGATTCAAACGACCCTCGGACAACTAACCTTGATACCCCAAGACCACAATCAAACAAGAACAGGAAGCAGGGTAGACTAGCAGTCCTAAGTCCTTCCAATCCTACTTATATAACTATATTTATATAGATACTCATAATATAAGTTAAAAGAGTTTGATAAATGTATTGACAATAAAAGAGTTTGTAAAACAGTTTGAGGTAAAACAGTTTGATAAATAGTTTGATAACCAGTTTGAAAAGTAAGAAAACCATTTGTTTGGTAGTTATTAATCACATGTGATTGATATAATAACTATAATTGTTCAACTTGTATCCCCCCCCCATAAAAGCATGTAAAAACATTTAAAAGGTTAATTAAGGGGTATGAACTCACCTGTAGTTGGTGGTTTGGATGAACTGAAGAAAATAGGATTGCTAGGTGTCAAGTGAAGACTTGTACACACACAATGATCCTATTCAACATATAAATACAACATATATGTATCTAATTAGACTTTAAACAACTAATTAGCAAAGTTAAGACATCCTAAGACAAGTTAAACACCTTATATAAGTGTTATAAGTCTCAAGGAATGCATCTAAGTGTTGTCGAACAATGCTATAGGGTTTAGGGTTCAAAAGAAACCCTAACTTGAGTTTACGGTTTTGTGACCTCAACCCAATGGGTTTACGGTCGTAAACCCTAGAGTTTACGGCCGTAAACTCCCCCTCTTTTGACCAATTGTTGATTTGAAGGTTTCTAAGTCCGTTTAAGTGTTTCCTCTTGAAGTATAAGCCTAAGGAAGAAGCTATGGCACCATTTCACTCCTATTTGGAGTTTACGGCCCAAAGACCACATCACTTTGGGTTTACGGTCGTAAACCCTAGAGTTTACGGCCGTAAACTCTTATGGATGTTCGTATTTCGATGTTTTCAAGTCCATAACACATCAAGGTAAGGATCCAAGTTAGTTACTTAGGCTTAGGAAGGGACTAGGGACATTTCGGTCCCTTAAAATGGGTTTACGGTTCAAGAACGTTCTTGGACCGTAAACAAGAACCGTAAACACCATTTTCTTGGTGTTTCTTGGATGATTTCATGTTATAATGAAGTATAGCAAGCTTAAACACACTCTAGGATAGAAGTACTTACTATATGGAAGCTTGAAATGAGCCAAAATGCCAAAAACACTAGTGTGTGTTCTTGGTGTTCTTGGTGAAAATGGAAAAATCAACCTTTTGGAATGATTTCACGGTTAGAAGGTTGTTAAAACACTAGATTAAGTGATCTACTAACTTGAAATGGTTGAAAACACTTACTAGATCGAGATTTGGAATAAATCCTGTGATGATACTTGAGAGGATTTGCTTTTGTTCTTGAGAAATTTGGAAAAATGATAATAAATGACAAGTGTCATATATATACCCCAAATTTCTGGGTTTTTGGCTGAAAATATTTTATTCTGGCAGTAAACTCCAATTTCTTGAAGTTTAGGAATAACAGTGTTGCACTATAACCCTAGGGCATCCTCTCTCCTGGTATCTCATAAAGTGTAAATCCTAAAATAATCAAACTTAATCCAAAAAGTCTGAAAATTTAACTGTAACTGATTTGACTTCTATTGAATTGACATGTTATACAGAATAGAAATTTCGGGTTGTCACAGCTTCTTTGTGAGACATGATTCAATCTTTGGTGGGGATTCCCTGCTGAAGACCTGGGTTAAAAAGGGTAGGAATAATTTTTCCTTGTACTAAAGATCCTGAAATTCACATTTCATTATTTTGTTTGAGGTTTTGCTGCTTTCAAGTTTGAAGAACTCATCCTTGTCGCCAAGGATACCGAAGAGAAGATAGGGAAGCTTCTCGCTGTTTCTGCAGCTGATAGGTCTTTCATGTTCGATTGCTCCACTCTATAAGAAGGTTCCTCCACCATTGCGTCAATGGCTACTGGTAAGAATCATTGTCTTTCCTGTGATGGTTTAGAATCAATGAGGATCCTGAATTAATGAGGATCCTGAACTAACGAGGATCTTGTGCGATGTGTTGGATCCAAGGTTACTCGCTCTAATGCCCAATTTTCTCTGTCTGATCTCGAAGACGATATGTCCAGCGGCCTGATCCTAGTCAAGAGAGAGAAAACTACCTTGCCTCTTCCACTTAAGAAATCTCAGATTGATCTTATTGTGAAGACCCCAAGCTCCCGTAGGAGGAAAACCTCAGAAGCCACGAATCTAAACCTGGAGAATCTCGGAGCCGAGGAGACGCTTCAAAAGTTGCTTTCCTTTTCCCAAGCCATAAGTGTTCTTGTGACATTAGTTTCTAATTCCTATTTATTTTTATTAACACGATGCTCAATTCAGGTTTCTGCTCACATTTCCTAATCAGTAGTTGATCTAAGGATCCGGACTGAGGAGGTTGAGCGAGTTTTGAAGGAGAAAGAGAAGGAATGGAAGGAGACCAATGAAGATCTCCTCAAGAGGGTTGATCTATTGAGCAAAGAGAAGGCTGAGAAAAAGGAAGAGCATGCTGCTGAGATGGAGGAGGTGATTGCTGATGCGAAGGCGAGTGTTGCGGTGGCTATCTGGGAGGCCAAGATCAAGCTAGTGGAGGATCTTGAGAACTCAGGATCTTGGAATGTAGTTAGATGGCGCAAGGAACTAACCAAATTAACTGGAAAGCCTGTCACTGCTACTGAGGATCCTGCATCAAAGTTTTCACAAGGGGAGAAGAAGAAGGATGCGGTCGATGATGACCAGGCTAAGGTCTAGGTTTGCAAGAAATTAATCTAAGTAGTTTTTTGTTTCATCTGCAATGTAAAACAATCAACTTTTTGTTGGGTTGGTGCACAACCCTTTTTAATGCAATGGTTATATTTCTTTTTCATAATTCTTTCTTGATTATCCTGCATGACGGTTATGGTACTAGCATCCTTAAACAATTAGGATCCTGAAAAACTTGGTTCCTGTAAATAATCCTTAAGTAAAACTCTTTCAGTAAGTAACTAACCTTCTTTAATAATTAACCTTTTAAAGTCATCTTAAAGATTGGAGGTCTGATAACCAAATAATATTTTTCTGGGATCCTGAAAAGTTTGGGATCCTCAGACATTACTTAGAAAAAGTTTTAAGTTTTTCAAAAATAAGGATAGATAGAACCCGGTGATCTTTTAACATAGGAAAAATATGAAGTTATGACTTCCTTATCCTCGTATATTCCTGGTGCTATTACACGGAAGGGTCTTTGCGTTATAAGTTCGTTGGGAAGGATCCATATTTGACTTCACGTTAACAAACTTCAGGAAGGATCCCTTATTAAAACTAACTTTAACTTGAGGAAAGTCTTTGTATGATGATGCTATAAATCTTGTTTACATTCTGGGGAGTATCCCATCTTCAGATAACATGCTAATGTTATGACTTTATATCAAGTCTCTGGGGAAAATAACAATTTAGGGTAACACGTTAATGTTACAGACCTTAGTGAATTACTGGGGAAAATCCCAAACCGTATGATAACGTGAAAATGTTATAAGCCTTAGGAATTATCTGGGGAGAATCCCAAACCGTATGATAACATGAAAATGTTATAAACATTATGTATTTTATGGGGAAGATCCCAACTTAAGATAACATGTAAATGATATTAACCTTTAGATTGAAACCCTAGGATCTCAACTTATATTCATAAATAAGAGGGTTGCCAAGTCACTGAAACGTGAAATGATCCCCTTATACACATCCCATAGTTAGATAACGTGCGTCCAAGCGAGGTGTATAAACCTTAACTTGTGTGAAAGAGGTAATTAACTCTTTAAACCTTAGAGGGGATTAAGTACGCTTATTCATAGGAGTAATGATCAATCTCTATTCTTAGGAAATTCATATTGTGAATTGTCGGATGTTTGTAGTCATGGAACTCTTTTATTCCAGTAGTTTTTCAACGTCAGGATTCTCGAATATTCATCTGTCAAGATCCTTAGAGGTCAGGATACTTAAGTGTTAGGTGATGGGTTTTTGAGCATTCTAACACTCCTATGGTGTCCATCCAACCCTATAAACCTTGGATCTATGTTTTCTCTATTATACATGCAAACTTGAACTTTCCAAGGTATTACCCTAACTAGCATACAATTATTGATACTTGGGTAATATAAACAAGTTAGAAGACATACCTTTTCATGTAGCTTGATTCCATGGAGCTTAAGAGCCTAGTGCCTCAAGTGTGACACCTCAAATGGTTCACACAACATCACCAACAACTTGGAATAACTTGAGAGAAAAGTTTCCTATGCTCAAATCGGCTAGACCTCATGTGTACACACCTTTGTGCCAATTTCTTGAGCCATGGGGTCCTTATATATTGTGGCTATTAGGGTTACACCATGCAACTCATGTCTTTCCATATTCTTCATGCTCCATTGGTTAAAACCTCCATGGAGTATCCATGGGTTACTCCATGGTTTTAGCCCAACATGAAGAACTATGGATCATAAGCCCACATATATAAGAATGAATGATTTACACAATCAATCCCCATATATTTAATTAGTGTCTTTTGATCACATAATTAATTCCAAATTAATTCTTGATCAATACTAATTAAATAATATGACTTCATATTAATATATTAGAACTTATAATATATTAATAAATCATAAATATCCTTTTCTCACAAAAGTCTATCCAAATCGTTCCGATGCCATGCAACCCAAATGGACCATGCGAAGTCGGGTCAAATACATACCAATAATAGTTATGGGCTTAGACATCTAATCCAACATTAGGATCCTTGAGTGTTCACCTGTCAAGATCCTTATAGGTCAGGATCCTTAAGTCCCTGCGTGCAGCAAACATTAGCAGGGGGTGGGCGTTAGCCTAGCTAATGCCCCTCCGATGCTTAAGTTAGTAATGGTATAAATAGTAACAAAAACAAAGGGTAAAAGGTAAATAGCATGCGTACCTTAAGTGTCTTGGGAAACGACTAACCTTATGTACATAAAATAGGCTTTAAGATGTATAGCAGTCCAGGATCTTGGCAGAATATTTCCATCTAGGGTGGCCAACCAATATGCCCACTTTCCTGCTTCGACATCTATGAGATATGACCCTTCCCACTTAGGTACCAGTTTACCTATACTAGGATCCTTGGTATTTTGGAATGTTTTCCTTAGTACCAAGTCTCCTATTTGGAATCTTTTGACCTTTATATTCTTGTTGTATTCCTTGGTGATCCTTTGTTGACGAGTAGCAATACTGATTTTGTTAACATCCCTAAGTTCATCTATAGTGTCAAGATCCTGGGCCAGGATCCTGTTGTTGTCCTCTTAGTTTTGAAGTAGGTATCTTACTGTTAGGATCACCACTTTAGTAGGAATCATCGCTTCCATTCCAAACACTAATGAGTATGGGGTTTGGCCCGTAGCTGCCTTGGAAGTGGTCCTATCTGCCTATAGTACGAAAGGAAGTTCTTCTGCCCACCTTCCTTTCTTCTCATCTAGCCTTTTCTTCAAGTTGCTGACTATAACTTTGTTGTTGGATTCTGCTTGGCTGTTGGCTTGAGGGTGGACAGGAGTAGACATTACCATTTTGATTCCCCAACTTATGAAAAAGTACCTTGTCCTTTTACTTATGAATTGGGATCCATTGTTTCATAAAATTTCGGAACGGATCCCGAACCTGTTCAAGATGTTACGTTTAATGAAGGAAACTACCTATTTATCTCTTACTTGGACGAAGGCTTCGACTTCTATCCATTTTGAGAAGTAGTCAGTCATCACTAGCATAAAGATCTTTCCTCTAAGGGATACTGGCAATTTACCCACTATATCCATTCCCCATTTCATGAATGGCCAAGGGGAGATGATAGGATGTAGAGGTTCTGCTGGTTGATACAGGAAGTTGCTATGTCTTTGACAAGCATCACATTTCTGGGCATGAAGGAAGGGATATTTCTTCATGGTTGGCCAGTAGTATCCCGTCCTTAACACTTTGGAGCATAAGGATTTTCCCCCAGTGTGGTTGTCATAGTCTCCTTCATGTATATCCTTTAGGACCTCTACAACTTCATGATCTTGTAGGCACCTAAGGTATGGGCCTGGTATAGATTTTCTGTATAACTTACCTTGGATTATAACAAACCTTGAGATCCTTGTTCTCAATTCCCTTTTTCTTTTCCCTTCCTTAGGGATCGTGCCATTCTGGAGGTATTCCATAATGGGTTGGATCCAGGATCCTGAGGTTGGAGAGGGATCCTTGATGTTGGGATCCTGATGCTGAATCGTCGAATCGGGGCTTCGATTATGGCGACGTCAGTAGTTTCCATGTGATTGTCAGGATCCTTCAGTCTCTTGGCAGGATCCTCAATTGCCGGGATCAATACATGGGTTATAGGGATCCTGGTTTCTGGCGGGATCCTTAGGGAAGGTCCTAGATTGGCCAAAGCATCTGTTGTAGCATTGTGTTCTCTAGGAACCTGGTTTAGGCTAAATGTTTCGAATTTTGAGGCCAGGTTTTTGAGGATCTAGAGATATAGTGCTATCTTCTCTCCTTTTACTACATAGGATCCATTAATATGGTTAGTTAATAATAAAGAATCGAAGAATACTTGAAGATACTTGATTTGAAGATCTTCGGCTAGCTGTAGTCCCATGATTAGTGCCTCGTATTCTTCTTCGTTGTTGGTTGCATTGAACTCATAACTTATTGCTTGTGGTAGGATGTCCCCCTATGGTGATTTTAGTATGATCCCCAATCTAGTTCCTCTTTTGTTTGATGCTCCATCCATGAATAGCGTCCATCTTCCCATGTTCTCTTCTTCTAGAAGTTATTTAGCTTCTATTTCGACTTTGACTCTTAGATCATCACTAAAGTCAGCCACAAAATCTGCCAATACTTGGAACTTTATAGCGAATCTTGGTTCGTATTTTTTTCATATGTGCTTAACTTCACAGACCAGTTTGCCATCCTTCCTGTCATTTTTGGTTTTCTCATAACACTCTTAATGGGATAGTTAGTGCTTATAGTTATAAAGTGCATTTCAAAATAATGTCTTAATTTAGTAGAAGCTATTACTAATGCAAGTATAAGTTTTTCAAGGTGGGAATACCTGGTCTCAGGATCCAGGAGACTTTTACTTACATAGTAGATGGGATGTTAGTTCCCGTTGAGATCCTTAGTTAATACTGCACTTACCGCGTTCGAGGATACTGAGAGGTAAATAAGGAGTGGTTCCCGGTCTAATGGTTTTACCAATAGGGGTGGTGAACTCAAATATTTTTTAAGTTTCTAGAAAGCATCTTCATGTTCCTGGGTCCACTCGAATCTTTGTTTCTTCTTCAAGATGTCATAAAAAGGATTGCATCTTTCCGAGGATCTTGAGATGAACCTGTTTAGGGCTGCCACTCTTCCTGTTAGTATCTGAATATCTTTTGTCAAGGATGGTGATTTTAGATCAAGGATGGCCTTGATTTTCTCTGGGCTTGCTTTGATTCCTCTTTTGGTTACCATGTATCCCAGGAAATTACCCGATCTCATCCCAAAGTGGCACTTAGAGGGATTCAGCTTCATGGTATATTAGTCCAGGGTGTCGAAGGCTTCTTCGAGATACTTGAGGTCATCCTCAGCTTTTTTGGACTTGACCACCATGTCATCGATGTAGACTTCCATGGTGTCCCCCAGTTTCTCTTTGAACATCTTTTTGACTAGTCTTTGGTACGTTGCATCTGCTTTTTTAAGACCAAATGGAATGATAATATAACAGTAGATACCTGTTGGAGTTATGAACGTCGTGTCCTGTTGGTCCTAGGGTTCCATCTGGATCTGTTGGAATCCTGTTGATGCATCCATGAACGTTAGTAATTCATGACCCGCTATTGCGTCTATCATGAAGTCTATGTGTGGTAGAGGGAAAGGATCTAAAACATCACAAAAATACAGTCCAAAAATTTCGTTTTTAAACCATTAATAAAGCCATAAATATCTTCTTCATATAAAATCATAAGTCATGTATCACAGTCACATGTCAAAATATATCAGAGTATAAACATCCCAGGTTAAACAAATGGTGTGTGCACTGCAATCTTCCCGAGCTCCTCTTTTGAAAACCGAGTACCTGAAAGCAAAACTGAAAACCGTAAGCACGAAGCTTAGTGAGTCTCCCCAATCTACCACATACCATCTACACATAGCATGCAACTAGGAGATATGGGGCCCGCCCACACTCTACTATCTAGGAGATACGGGCCTCGCCCAACTCCGCTATTTGGGAGATACGGGCCTCGCCCACACTCCACTATCTAGGAGATACAGGCCTCGCCCACACTCCACTATCTGGGAGATACGAGCCTCGCCCACACTCCACTATCTCTGAGGTACGGCCTTGCCCACGCTCAGCTACTTCGAGATACGGGCCTCGCCCACACTCGACTACTAAACCCAACATACAAGTATCACACAGACAACATGTAAAGTTAATCTACTGCTCATACATCATAATCAACTACTACTATGAAATACGGGCCCCGCCCACAGTCGACCAATAAAAGATATGGGCCCCGCCCACACTCAACTACTATGAGATACGGGCCCCGCCCACACTCACTAGTCATGAAAATGCATACAAGCTCTAAACGAACAACTTATATCACTAGCGTATAAATATATACCATATCAGCTATCTATGAGATACGGGCCTCGCCCACACTCAGCTACTATGAGATTCGGGCCCCGCCCACACTCGCATTCCTAACAACATATACAAGCATCACACAGACAACAAGTATAGCAATCCAATAATCTAACTGATATCTATACTCAGATAATAATGAGATACGGGCCCCGCACACACTCAACTACAAATGCATCACATATACGGGCCGGCCTTGGTGCCTTAGACCCGTTCCTACTGGAAGAGGACTCACCTCACACTGCTGAAGTCTCGTAGACACAATCCCACACTGCTGAAGTCCCGTAGACTCAACCCCAGCTGCTGGATGATAGATTCCCGAACTGTCAACACCAAAATAACACCCAATTAATAATTGGGTTCTATCACATATCCATAATTCCATGCTTGGGGTAAAAGACTACTTTACCCTTCACCTAGCTTGACTCAGTCCCAAGGCCCAATCCAAAGGCCCAAAGTCCAACTATGGCTCAAAGCCCAACCTTTGGCCCAATTTTCCAAATTGGGCCCAAACCTCTACATGGACTTCCCTCAAGGCCCAATTGTTCAGTCCGGTCCAACATGTCTAATTCTAGGGGCCCAATATCATACAACCATCTAGGCCCAAACTATGGCCCATCTATGGCCCAATTTTCCATATTGGGCCCAATCCTTCATATGGGCCTTACCCTAAACCCAACTAATTACTCTAGTTCATTTGATTATTCTTGGATGGCCCAACACAAAGCCCAAGTGAAATTAGGGTTTCACATAAAATGATGACTAGGGTTAAGTGTTTTTTACTTAACCCATTAAGGACTTAATCCATTAAGTCCTTTACTCTACTAGATCAATGATATGGAGAAATTGGGCTTAATACACAATCCAATCTCAATAGCCCAAAAGTGGGTCCAATAAGTCTAAGGCCCAATTACTCACAATTAGGGTTTTCACCCAAACGTGGCCCAATAAGCCCAAAACTAATCCTTAAGCCCATTAGGGTTTTGGCTAGGTCCATTAGGGTTTTGCTTGTGGGGCACCACCCACTACCACCTCGGGTAGTAGTGGTCAATGGCGGCTCACGGCGGCGGCCACCACCTTACGGTGGTGGTTATCATTATTTTTATTATTAACCAAAGCTAATTACAATTACAATGTTTAATCCAAACATAAACACAAACACACTAACTAACACAGACACACACAGCCACACCATGGTGGTCGGCGGTGGCGCTTGGCGGCAGCCACCACCTCACGGTGGTGGCGGTGGCCTTTCTTGCTTTTCCGGCTAGACTAACACACACTAACAAGATTACATGCACATACACACCCGCTATGAGGTCGCAAAGCAACTCCAGCCACCCCTTGGTGGCCTACGACGACGACAACAATGTTCTCGGATGGCAGAGGCATGGCCACAACTGCTTCACGAAGGCAGCCACCACCTCACGGTGGTGGCGGTGATTTCCTTTTGCTCCCAATCACGCAGCGACGCACCAGAAAGCAGCACCCACAAACCGGCGATACATATCTTCAAAGGAAATAGCGGCAGCGGCATCGGTGGTGAAGGGAGGTCGGAGAAAACAGCGACGCACGTAGACCCAGCAGTCACGCCATTGACTGCTCTCGCATGGGGATAGAGGCTGCCACGGTCGGTGGCTCGACCCATCGGAAAAATGCAACAATGGTGACGACGACTGGAAAGCTCGCACCCGACGGTTGGAGTCTCTTCCTCAAACCACGATAGTAGCACCGGCAGTCGAGCTTGTCATCGTCGGCAACGGAGGCGGCGGCTGGAACAGGGCTTCTACGGTGATGACGGCGTCGGCTAACCCGACTGATCGGAACGATGAACGAAGGGAGGGGGCGGCTGACTCCACACATGGCGGCTGAACTCTCCCATTTGGGTTAGGGTTCACATAAGGGTTATATACCCGGTGCCCCTCTAAACTTCTTTCCATAATGACATAATCGACCCCTCCTTCCCTCTTTTCTCTCAAAATGAGCCCATAATTTACCCATTTAACCCTGGCTTTGGAAATCTCTTTCAATTTAAATCCAACATATTCCAAACAGCTCCTGACTTCAAGAATCTCTTCATAATAGGTCCTGAAATTACCATTCAGACCCCCAAGCCTTCAAATCTTTTCAAATTAAGTCCCAATAATTACCACGGAGCCCTTGCCTTCATAACTATTTACGAAACTAACCCAAAACTTACATTTTAACCCCCACCTTCTATAATTATGACCTTTAACTCCTCAAAATTAACGCCTTGCTCAATTATTATTCATTTTAGGGATTCGATACATTTATTTATTTATTTTATAAACGGGGTGTTACAGGATCCTTGGGAAAATCCTTGTTAAGATCTATGTAATCCACACACACACTCGATTTACCGTTCTTCTTTTGTACCACGACCATATTAGCTAGCCATCTTGGGAATTTCACCTCCTTGATCATGCCAGTTTTGAGAAGTTTTTCTACTTCTTCTTGTATAACTTGGTTTCTTTCTGGTGCAAATTTCCTTCCCTTTTGGTGTATCGGCATGAAAGATGGATCAATGTTAAGTTTATGGGTTATTATGTTTTTATCAATACCTGGAAGTCCTCACGTTTCCATGCAAACATATTGCTTATAGCCTTGAGGAACTTTATGAGGTCATGTTCGACTTTTTCAGGCATTGAGGATCCTATGAGAACTTTGGCTTCGGGATCCTCAAGGTTTAGGGCACTTCTTTTATATCTTTCTCTCTTGCTTCTAGCACGTCTCGTTCCCCATTCCTTAATTGGTATGCCCGTCATGGTACTGTTGAAGATTTCATCTAAGTCTTGTAGCATTCCTTGGATTTTTGTTGGTCTCCTATGATCTTCACTGTCCCCGATGGGGTGGGCATCTTAACGCATTGATGATATGTTGATGGAACGACCTTCATTTCGTGGATCCATGGTCTACCTAGTATGACATTATAAGAGGATAATGTATCAATTACACAAAAATGTTGTACATAGTTTACCCCCTCTATGTAGATTGGTAGCTTTATCTTGCCGATGGTGTGCTTGGTTTCCCGGCTGCATCCAATCAACACTGAGGATCTTGCAACTATTTCAGACTCTGGGATGTTCATTCTTTTCAATGCGTCAAGGAGTATGATGTTAACCAAGGATCCTACGTTGACGAGGATCCTTCTAAATAAATGGTTGGCGATGTAGAGAGTAATTACTAATCCGTCATGGTGAGGATCCTGGATGTATTGTCTATCTTCTTCGTCGAAGGCGATCACCTTTTCGTTTTTGATCAATGTGTTCTTTCGTGGTCCTTTTTCCTTCTCCATTTTGGATACCTTGGCGTGCCTCTTTGCTGCAGAGTAAGAGGTACCACAAATGTCAGATCCTCCAAATATCATATTGATTACCTTGGCATCGGCAGGGGGGTCCTGGTTTGTCGAGGATCTTATGAGGATCCTGGTCTTTTTCTTTAGATCTCTCCTTTCTTCTTCAAGGATTTCTTTGAGGTATCCTTTTCCTAGGAGATAGCTGATCTCCTTCCTAAGAGCTAAATCCTCTGTGATGTGACCAAAGTCTTCATGATATGCACACCATTTGTACTTGTCTTTCCATGTGGTGGATTTTTCTCCTCTTCTTGACCATGTTGCTTTGTCTCCAAGATCCTACATAGCAAACATTACACCTGAAATATCCACAGAAAAACAATAGTCAGTAATCTTAGGAAAATCTTCTTCCTCTCCTTCATCTTCAAGGGCATTGCCCATGTGATGGTCATGTTTGGAATAAGGTTTTGATTTATAGGATCTTTAGGCCAAGGATTCGGCCTTCCTATTGGGGTGATCATAAGAGCTTGGTGGGTTGCTCCTCTTTTGGATCTCCCTGTCTTCTTCAAGCCTGATGAACCTTAGTGCTCTGTTTCTAACTTCGTCCATTCTCTTGCATGGAGTCATTACGATGTCTTCATAGAAGGGAGAATCCTTCTTTAAGCCCATTTTAAAGGCTTCAACTGCAACTTCCATTTCGATGTTGGGGATACTTAGAGCTTCCCTGCCACACCTGTTCACAAAAGTCCTAAGGGATTCATTAGGATCCTGAACCACCCGATAGAGATCATTAGTGATCTTTTCGAATGTTATGCTACAAGAAAATTGATTGTTAAATAAATTAATCAAATGAGAAAATGATGATTCGAATAAGGAGGAACGTTAAGAAGCCATTTTAGAGTTGATCCTGTGAGTGTGGAACCAAAACCCTTGCACGGGCAAGCTTCTTTCAAATGAGTGGGGATGGGAATGATCTCCATCCTCTCTCTGTATTGTGCCACGTGCTCCTTAGGATCTGTAGTTCCGTCGTAAGCCTTCATACTGGGGGTCAGAAAGCACTTCGGGACTTCGGTATCAACTATTGCTGGAACGAATCCGGAGATCCTGTGGATCGTGGGGGATACTTCCGGTATAGGATGAACTACTCCGGGTACGCTTGATATCATTTGTCTTTGTTGATGTAGTTCCTTAGCCATGATCGGCCTTAAACCTATATCAAGATCCATTGAGTTAGTAGTAAAGATGTTTTTATTGACGGGGTTACCAGGATCCTTGTTATTGGGAGTGGCCAAAGTTTCGTTGGGATCCTGGGTCGTATGGGCTTCGTTTCTCGGAGTCGCGCACCAAGCGGGAACAAAAGTCGGTATTGAGCATCTTATCTCGCGATGAACTGCTGAGGATCCCGGGTTATCAAAGTTCAAGATCTTGGGCTGCAAGATCGAGGGCGCTGCCTCCTGAGGCTTGTGGATTTATTTCCTCATTCTTTCCACTTCCTTGAGAATTGTCCTGTTATCCTCCTGATGTTGGGAGACTTGTCGTTCTAGTCTCTTCATTATAGAAAAGATTTTGTTGTTAGAAATCAACACAGAAGGATCCTGGAGTCCTGGGGTAACGACCAGAGAGGTGTTTTTCTTCAGTATTTCTGAGACTTTCTTGGGAGCTCCATCCGGCGGTGTTGGAAGGTTTTTGGAGGAAATGGGAGGAATCGAGGAAGAGGATAGAGTCGATTGAGTAGACATGGTTTTTTGAAGGATTTTGAACACCACGGCCCCACGGTGGGCGCCAAATTGTTTTGTTTAAAAAATGAACAAGCAAGAATCAACCAAAGTGTATGAGAGCCTGTGATGTTCAGAATAAGGCAAGTATAAAATGTAGATCAAAGTGACATGATTTGTTTACAAGGTAAGCCCTTGATCATTGCTAGGATCTCCAACATAAAACCTTAGGAGGTGATTATGATTACCTGCCTTGATGATTTTATTGATTGAAAATGTGGATTACATAGAAAATGTAAAGAATATAAGTACAAGTGTTGTTCTTCTGCTAAGTCTCGTGTGTAGTGTGATGAATACAAGTGAGTTTTATAGTCTAAAGCTAATAACAAGAATTCCTAAAGTTTCGGGATCCTTTGAGATCAACTTATAGACGTTTCTTGACTTGTTCATACGAGTCTTTTGCATGGTCATGACGACTATTTGTTGAGAATAAGTCTTTGTCTTGATTATTTCTGAACATGTGATAGAGTATATAACCCTTATAAATATTTGAAAAATAATTGTCAGGATCCTGAAGTATGCTTGGGATCCTGAGGTTTGAGGATTCTGAGGTTTTGAAGATCTTGATTGTAATTCTGAGATCCTAGCCTTAACAACCACGAACAATTAACATTCATTGATGCAACACCAGGATTCCAACAAATTCAAATGGAAGTATCTCACCAAGAGGATACCGCATTCAGGACCCCAACATGTATATATTGCTATACTGCTATGCCCTTTGGTCTTAAAAATGCAAGTGCAAAATACCAAAGGTTGGTTAACCGGATGTTCAAGAATAGTGTCACACCCCCAAACTGGAATGGCGAAAACATTCGGAGGCGGAGGACATCATGTACAGTATCACAACAATTGTATAATAGTAATCAAAGTAACAACAACCATTGTATTAATAACATATAATTTACATTGTGTTCAAAACATTTCATGATTTACATTGAAACTATAGTAAAAGATAAGACGTAATGCTACTAAGCTCCATCTTCGCAACACCTGATAGGGTACCTGTCTACTAACGTTCCTAATAATACAAGTGGTTTGAAAAAAGTGTCAACATTAAACTTGGTGACTTCATAAGTATTTTTGTTATAAAACGTATACTCTTTGTTCTTTGAAAAAGTTCGCCTTTTCCTCCAGAAAATCCTATATTTTCTTAATGAGTAATATAATTGTACCCGTTCCTTCTGTGATCATTTAATGAATACAAATTATATATAATACAGATCGAATAAACAGTTGAATGTGTGGATCTGCCCTAAGCCCACAACCAAACAAGGAATAGGAAATGAGGCGGAAGTCACACATTCCATTGCCCATCGGATCTTCATTATATATAACTCTATCGTATTCACCAAGTAATCACAGAATTAACATTAATGATTCTTTTTGATATGACGAATGTGTTTCCTTCAGAAAATCCTATATTTTCTTTAGTAGAATGGTATCCACAATAGTTCCTTCTACAATCACTTAGTTTATACTAGCTATATATAACCTAATATCGAACGGACAGTTGAATGTGTGAATCTGCCCTAAGCCCACAACCAAACAAGGAACAGGAAGTAAGGCGGAAGTCACACATTCCACTGCCTACCAGATATTATTTATATATAACTGTGACGTATAAACTAAGGAATTATAGAGTTAACCATTAAAGGACCTTTATGTTATACTAGTTTGTAAATAAGTGTTGAACCTTTTGTAAATATGTTCCTAGTTCCACTTCCTCTATTGTAAAACATTGTTTTCAGTAATAATTGTTATTGTTTTCAGAAAGTTAATTCGAAAACTATTTACCTTTGAAATAACAATATTTATCATAGAAAATCCTATATTTTCTATAAAACCGATTTGTAGTCTTAATCATTCCAAGACCAAAAAGCACAAGTATAATTACTATACTTTAATGATATCTAGTTTTGTTTATAAGTTAAACTAGCTGAAGATTTGTTTGCCCTAAAAACTCGATGCGACGATACTACCCTCCTATGATTACTTAATACATACGAGTTGTATATAACCGAGATCGAACAGACATTTGAATGGGTGAATCTGCCCTAAGACCACAACCAAACAAGGAACAGGAAGTAAGTTGGAAGTCACACATTCCATTGTCTACCGGACTTCAATTTTATCTAACCCTATTTTATATACTGAGTAATCACATAGTTAGTATCCCTTGAGACTATTTAAGAAAAAGTATATCTTTACGTAAATAATTAGTTAATACTTATTGTGAATATCATTATAATCATACTAATACATACTCAGTCCCGTATAGATCTATACACAAACTCGCACTCTCCCTCAAGGAGACTCTGGTTATAATTAGGATTTTAACGGGTACCATGGTTGGTACATCAAGCGGTTCACAATCCTATATTAACTAGTTTACATAAAGTGAAAAACCTTTTTGTAAATAACATGTAATTTTGAAAAAAGATCCCTTCGTTCCATAAACTATACCTATTATAGTTTATAAGTTTATTCTCATGTTTTAACCTTGACTTTGTTAAATAGTTCATATGATCCATAAACTATACCTAATATAGTTTATAAGTTTATTTTCATGTTTTAACAAACTTCGCGTTTAAATACATATTGACGGTAAGAAAACAAAATAAGTAAAATTATATTTTTAAACACAAGATTTCTTGTGGTTTACTTGTATTCCCCCCTAAAAACATTGAAAAAGCTTGGAAAAATATGGGGGTATGAACTCACCTGATAAGTGGTGATTTGGGCAGTGTTTTGTTTCTAGAAAGGATTTTTCTTGAAGAAACGGTGAGTTTCTGATGAAAATCGGGCTTTACGTGGGCAGAGTTTCGACTAGAAAATATTATTTTCTCGAGGACTTCGGGGCTCCGAGCTTTCTTCGGGTGTTAGGGGATTTCCCTAGGCTTTTGGGGGTTTTAGAGAGGCTTAAAAGAGTGTTTAGAGTGAAGGTGTGATAAAAATTGTAACAAAAACCCGGAGGTCGTGCATCCCACTTATAGCTCGAGATTTTGACTCTCACGTCGTGAGCATGCATGGCTCACGTCGTGAGTTTGGTCCTGATCATCTCGTAGCTTTGCCACGCGCGTTTCTAACTCCGAAAGGTGTATGTCGTGAGAATTGAGGCTCACGTCGTGAGCCTTCTACGTAGACTTGAAGTGTGTCTTCTAGGCTTGAAAAGTGGCGTTTTGACACCTCACGTCGTGAGAAATGATGCTCACATCGTGAGTTCAGTTAAATTAGGGTTTCTGACACGCGTCATGCTCTCAGACAGCTGTATCTTTGGAAGGTCATAACTTTTGCATACGAGCTCCGTTTTTAACGTTCTTTATATCCACGCGTAGGTGGAGACGTACTTTACAAATTTTATTTAGATCATTAAGGCTAAAAAGTAATCTATCGTAAACTCACTTTTTACGATTCCCGGTGTCGTGCCAGTTTGTCGCGAAACTTCGACATGTCATAACTTCTTTGTTATAACTCGGATTTCGGCGTTCTTTATATGTACGGAAACCTTGTGACATATACTACAACTTAGATAAGATTATTTATTCTAAATAATCCCCTATCAAAAAGTCATTTTTAACGCTTATTGTCTCTAAATTGACTAGTCCGAATCTGCGGGCGTTACAATTATCTCCCCCTTAAGACGATTACATTATGAGTTCACTGGCAGATGATTGAAGTTTTGACATAACTTGGTCTAGAATTTTCCAGTTGTCACAAATAGCCACTTGCTAAACTCCATACGCCATGGTGTTTGGAAAAAAAACCATGATCCCTGCTGAAGTAGTGATCCCAACGGCATGATACCAATTGCAGGATCAATAGAACAATGATAGGATCCTAGCACGGGATCTTGACACTGTCGGTGAACTCAGGGATCTTGCTAGGATCCACATTGCTACTCATCAACAAAGGATCATTAAGCATACAATAAGAACATTAAAGTAAGAAGATTCCAAATTGGTGACTTGGTCCTTAGGAAGACATTCCAAAAAACCAAGGATCCTACTACAAGCAAATTGGAACCTAAATGGAAAGGACCATATCTCATTGATTCAAAAGAAGGAAAGGGGGCATATTGGCTACCTACCCTTGAAGGGAATGTCTTACCACGATCCTGGAATTCCATTCACCAGAAAGCATATTTCATGTAAGTTGTATAAATCACTTTTGGCGAATTCAAGGTACTCTCTCTCTACCATCTACTTTTATCCGATTCTTTTATTTAATCTTCTAAAAACCATTACTAACCTGAGCATTGGAGGGGTCTTAGCCAAGAAAATTCCCACCCCAAGCTAACGTTTGCTTCGTGCAGCGTACGAGCGTAGACTCGAAAAGCGAGTGCTTAACCTTGTATGCCCAATGTACTAGAATGTACGCCTAACATATTGGCCAGAGGGAAAATCCTCAACTTTTGACATAACTGCTTAAGTTCTTAACATCCAAACTTCAGATCTACATCATTTTAAGGTCTTAACACGTAAAGCTGGCAACTTTACAGTTTTGCATGACTTAATGGGACCCAATACTCGTTTTTGACCATTAAGACCCATAATAAGAGCCCTAACTCATGCATGGTCCAATATAACTAATCAAGATAGAATTTTTATGCACAAGGAATGTCATATAGGCTAAGATCTAGCATTTCTAGCTTCTGGAGTAGCTCATACTACCAAGCATAAAGAACCATCAAGTTAAGATTGTTATACCTCCAAAAGCTTTCCAGGTTGGTGACGGTTCTGGATCCACAAGCTTCAACTACACCAATGCAAATTCCAAGAGCTCTTATTCCTTCAAGATCACCAAAAACAACATCAAAGGCCACTTCCAAGCTCGAACCACTCAAATGGCAATTAAGGTTTTGTTCTCAGGGTTTGGACAGGTGGAGGATGGTTATTAGAATGTCCAAGAGTAACTTAAGGTGTTTAAATAGAGCTCAAACCCAAAAAATTAGAGTTTGACCCAGGTGGTCGTACGCCCAGCGTACTCCACATACGTCGAGCATACGTGTATGCCTCCACGACCAAGTTATCAGCCCAATACGCCCAGGGTACTCCTAGCGTACACCCAACGTACTGGCCGGGGACCCAAATGCAATAAATTTTAACTTTGAGGGTAAAATAGAAGTACCTAAAACGCGACTGTTACAATTCTCCCCCAATTGAATCAGACTTCGTCCTCGAAGTCCATCGCTACAACTCTGGAAAATGCTCCCTCATTTGGACATCAGGTTCCCACATCCATTCTAAACCTTTGCGGTGCTACCATTGTACCTTTACCTGAACCACCATCTTGTTCCGCAGAGCCTTCGTCTTCCTGTCAATGAGGGAAATTGGTCTCTCAATATAATTCAGGTGATCATCCACATGAATATCCTCCAAAGGAACCACTGAGGAATCATCAACCAACCATTTCCGCAACTGAGAGACATGAAACATGCTATGGATCTGAATGAGCTCCTCGGGTAGATCCAAGCGATAAGCAACTTTGCCCAACCGAGTCAAAACCTTGAAAGGAACAATATACATGGGGCCCAACTTGCGCTTCTTCCTGAATCGGATGACACCTTTCCAAGGTGATACCTTCAGAAGTACCATGTCCCCAACCTGGAACTCTAGATTTGATCGGTGCTTGACGACATAACTCTTTTTATGTCTCCATGTTGTCTGAACTCTACCCGAACCTGCTGAATCAACTCAGTAATCTTGAGTACTACATCAGCACTCCTCATGACCCGCTGACCGACCTCCCCTCAACATATCGGGGTCCTGCGCTTCCTTCCATAGAGCATCTCAAAAGGAGGTCGATAAATGTTGGCATGATAACTTTTGTTATATGAAAGCTCCGCCAAAGGGAGATACGTATCCCAACTCCCACCGAAATCCAATACACATGCCCGAAGCATATCCTCCTCGGGCTGGATAGTCTGCTCACTCTTTCCATAATTCTCTAGGAGGAACGCCGAGTTGAAATGTAGATGAGTACCCAGCTCCTCGTGAAACCTCTTCCAGAACCTGGAAGTAAACCGAACATCCCTATCTGAAATAACTAAAATCGGCACCTCATGCCTTTACACAACCTCATTGATGTATATGTCAGCCAACCTCTCAACAGAGATACTCTCCTGAATCGGAATGAAATGCGCACTCTTAGACAATCGATTGACGATGACCTATGTCGAATCCACTTCGCACGCTGTCCATGGAAACTTCATGATAAAATCCATAACAATCTCTTCCCATTTCCAAATGGGAATGTCTAACGGCTGCAACTTTTCGTGAGGTCGCTGATGTTTGGCCTTGACTTTCCTGCAAGTCAAGCACCTCTCCACATACTAAGCCACATCTCACTTCATTCATGGCAACCAATAGTCGAGCCGTAGATCTCTATATATCTTTGTTGCTCCGGGATGAATAGAGAACCTCGACTTGTGCGCCTCCTCCATCAAAACCTGGCACGCACCACCCAAATATGGAACCCACACCCTACGATGAAGGATCAATAACCCCCAACTATCATAATTGATGGAAGCCACAGGACCCACTATGAGATCACTCTTCTGGCGCTCTTCCTTCATAGCCTAAACATGAGCCTCTCGGGTCTGCTCTAAAAGTGGGGTAATCACTGTCATCCTCAAACACATATCCCTTATCGGAGCCACGACCGCCTTGTGGCTGAGAGCATCGACCACCACGTTGGCCTTCCCTGGGTGATAAAGGATCTCAAAATCATAATCAGTCACCACATCCAACCATCTACGCTGCCTCATGTTTAGATTCGACTAATCAATCAAATATATTAGGATCTTGTGATCCTTGTAAACAGTATAAAGGACCCATAGAGGTAATGTGGCCAAATCTTAAGGGCAAACACTACAACCCCATATTCCAAATCGTGCATAGGATAATTCACCTCATGAGGCTTCAGCTGCCTTGAAGCGTAAGCAATTACATGACCCTGTTGCATCAACACCACACCAAAACCCATTATTGATGCATCTCAGTACACCACAAAATTCTCAACACCCTCCGGCAGGTTCAGAATCATTGTCTCACACAATCTCTGCCTCAGGGTCTCAAAATTTGCATGTTCCTTAGACCCCCAACAAAACGTGACAATATTCTTCATTAATCAGGTCAAGGGAACCGTTATCTTAGAGAAATCCTGAATAAATCTCTGATAGTTACCTGCCAATCCAAGGAAACCCCGAATCTCACATGGAGACGTTGGAACCTCCCACCTCATCACTGCCTCGACCTTGGTCGGATCGACCAAAATACCGTTATGGTTGACAAGGTCCCCAGAAACTGCGCCTCGCGCAAATAGAACTCACACTTGGAGAACTTCTCATACAGTCTCTCCCTCCTCCGAGTCTCCAATACCTCCCTCATATGCTCATCGTGCAGCTCATGGGTCTTAGAAAAGACCAGCATGTCATCAATAAATACAATCATAGACCGATCCAACATAGGTCTGCACACACGATTCATGAGATCCATTAATGCGACTAGAGAATTAGTGAGCCCGAAGGGCATCACCAGGAACTCGTAATGAACATAATGAGTCTGGAAGGCTGTCTTTTACGTATCCTCCTCTCTGACCCTCATCTGATGATAACCCAAACATAGATCAATCTTCGAAAACCAAGATGCACCCTGTAGCTAGT
Source organism: Lactuca virosa (assembly GCF_052849685.1). Taxonomy (NCBI): domain Eukaryota; kingdom Viridiplantae; phylum Streptophyta; class Magnoliopsida; order Asterales; family Asteraceae; genus Lactuca; species Lactuca virosa. The sequence goes on from NC_136429.1 coordinate 131,205,941, forward strand.
CAAATAAATCGTCAATCCTTGGGAGTGGGTAATGTTTCTTCACCGTTAGCTTATTCAGCTCACAGTAATCGATACATATCCGATGCGACCCATCATTCTTCTTCACAAGCAAGATCGGCGCTCCCCATGGCGAACTACTCAGCGGAATAAATCCCTTGTCTAACAGATCCTGCAGCTGTGTAGACAACTCTTGCATCTCTGGAGGTGCTAATCGATAAGGTGCTTTGGCTATCGGAGCCGCACCAGGAACCAAGTCAACCCGAAACTCCACTTGCCTCTTCGGAGGCACTCCAAGAAAATCCTCTGGAAATACATTTGGGTACTCCCGAACAATTCAAACATCATCCACATTCGCCTTACCTTCCTCCTGGGAATCCATAATATAGCCAACAAATCCGAAACAACCTTGCTGAAGATAACGTCTAGCCCTAGTCGGTGAACATAGAACCGTCCCATGATGAATGCCCTCTCTCTGAATCACCAATTCTCCCCCACTTGGGGTCTGAATATGCACCAACTGCTGCTCGGAATCAATCATTGTCCCATTAGGGCTCAGCCAATCCATCTCCACAATAACCTTGCTATCACGCAGGGGAATAGGAACCAAATCGATTGGGTACCACTTACTGAACAACTCCAAAACACAACCCCGATGAACCCTCGATACAAAGAATCAAGTAGCCCCCGAGTCAAACAAAACCAGAGTGGAGATACCGTTCACATGGAACGACCCTAAAAGCAAACACAAAAATATAAGCAGAAAAATTAACATAAATACAGAGAAGATGTAAAGATACATATCCGTCACCACATCTGTTGCTGCACGAGCCTCGTCGGCTATCAGCTAGAATGCCCTGCTCCTGACAACAGGAGCCTATGCCTTTCCCTGTCAGCCATCAGTAATCCGCAAAGTCACCGGAGCAGGTGCTACAACTGGTCCCCCTCTTGCTAAACTTGGGAAATTGACCTTCTTATGGCCCCTCTGATTACAATGGAAGCAGATCAGAGATGGATGGTGGTGGTGGCAGTGAAATCCCCGCTGAAGTGACTCGTCCTGCCACACTTGAAGCATCTTTTGCACTTGCCACAAAAGCCACGAACCTGCTGGACCCTAGACCTCGAGTCAAAAACCTTAGGCCTCTTGCCCGAACCCTCTGAACTCTAAACCTGATCCGTCTTCCTCTACCTCTCCATCTCCAAGTCAATCTCCCTCTCTCTGGATCGCACTATCATATCATCCAGTGTCTTGCAACTGGATCTACTTACAAACTGTCTAATATCGATCCTCAACATCTCATGATATCTCGCCTTCTTCATCTCCTCGTCCACCATATACTGCAGAACTAGTAACACCCTCTCTCTCTCTCTCTCTCTTGAAACGTAGCAGTGATCTCTGCCACTGTCTCAGTAGTTTGGCGAAGATCCTGAAACTCCCGTGCCAACTGATGGACCTCAATCACCGGTGCAAACTCAGCCTAAAACCTCGTCACGGAATCCTCTCAAGTCATCAACTCAACTGCCTCGCCTCCCAGGTCGTGTCCAACCTCCTCCCACCAGTCTCGAGCTCTGTCTTTTAGAAGACAGGATGCAAGTCGGACCTTCGCCTCCTCGGGACAAAGGCTAGATCGAAAGGTGTTCCCGACATCTTTGATCCAAAGCCTGTTCACAATCGGTTCCTTCTTCCTGAAGAAGTTTAGGGCTCCACTTGCCCGAAACTCACGGAAGATCAAAGTGTGAGCTCCCATCATCGCCACCATCTCAGAATGAAAAGCGTCCAAGCGCTCATCTAGAATCTCCATCATACCCTCCTTGATCGTACCGAAGGTCACAAGAGTCTGCTCAAGAATACTGTGGGTAATCTCTGATGAAATGAACTCCTGCATTTAATCATCCATATATCCGGCTCCAAAGCCCAAACCCGAACCATCACCGGAAACCCCCATCTGCACTAGAACCTCCTTGAGTGACCACCATACTAAAACATAAATCATATAAACCATAAGAAAACACTTGAAAAATTGCTAACTCTACAAGCTTCCAGGTACCATCATGACTTCCCTTGACTCGAGTACGGATCATCTACTTCCAGTAGTACGGGCCGATACTGTAACATCCTGTTTCGGATCGTCTGTGATTTAGGGTTCGTGGGCTGCAACCCAGGCATGAGGAAGCCTCGGGGCTGCGACGAGTTGCTAGAAGCATAGCGCTTCTCGTCACCTTTCCATGGATATAAGGTTCATTGGAAACAGACATATAACGAGGAAGTTATGACAGTTTGAAGTTTTGGCAGGATAAGTCCCTTATTTGAGAAAGGTGGTAACTGAGTACGCGGGGCGTACGTGTATGTACGCTTAGCGTACTCATATATGTGAATTTGAAGTGGAGTCACCTAGTACGTTGGGCGTACCAGAGGGTACGTTGGGAGTCACCATCTCAGGCAATCAACCCTCTCAAACCCTAAATATTCGTCCATTTTGCTTGTGTGTCCATTTATGAGCTATTGAGTGTTCTTGTGTCTCTTTAGAGTGGAGAAGGAACCTTGAAGAAGAAGGAGTGGGATTCCAGGCTTTGGATATGAGCTTATTTGAGTTGGAAGCTTCATGTTGAGGTATAAAGCTCAAAGCTTTCTCACTCTTTTTATTTGTGCATTATTTGAGTTCATTTTAGGGTTTTGGTCCCAAAGTTGGAAGCTTTATGAGATATTGAGCTCCAGAGGTTATTATCATCTTCTTTGAGTGTCTTTAGTGGTGTGGAGTTATAAAAATCGAGACTTGGACGTTTGAATCAACCCATGCATGAGATATGTGCATTTTAAGATGAGAAAATGAGATTTTTGGATTTTGGTGACTTTACCAGCCATGCAAAGGCTTAAAGTCATAGACTTTATGGAGTAAGAGCCTCTATGGAGTCCAGATCTGTGATATGAGCTAAGGTCTTAACGGGTTAAGACCAAGAAAGTGAGAAAAGCCATACTGGACGTACGCCGAGCGTAATCCTAGTACACCCCGCGTACTGGGTTGGTGTCCCCGATCAGATTTCGTGCATGCTTGTGTACGCTGAGCGTACCAAGGGAGGTATGCCCCGCGTAACCTCACTGTGGACTTTTGGGCTAAGTCTCATTTTGGGCCTTAAGTGTTAGGCCTAGATTTTGGGCTTTTTGCACTAGAGTTTTGGACCAGAGGAATATATATATATATGCCTTGGGCCCTTGAGTTGGGCTTGTCACTTGGACTTGACAGTTGGGCCTCGGGAGAGACCATTCATTATTGGGCTTTGGTGGGCCCAATGAGTTTTATGTTATTGATGGGATAGTTAGTGGACTACCTTTAGACCTAAAGAGTGAGGGTTTGGACTTAGATCTTAATTGGGTAATTGTGGATTTTGGTCCAGTGTTAGAGGCCGGTATGCAGCAGCAGCATCGATAGGAGCTGTTCATCATCCGAGGTGAGTCTTCTCACTATACTTACCTAGAGAGGTAACCTTTGTGTGACCGGAGGGTCTTATGTGCTTATTTGAGTTATGTTATATCATGCATTTTGTCTGTGTGATATATATGCTATATTCTTTGTTTTACTGAGACAGGACCGGAGGTTCCAACCCGAGTTGTGGGACCGGAGGGTGCCCCTGAGACAGGACCGAAGGGTCCAAAACGAGTTGTGAGACCGTAGGGTCTTCACTGAGATACCGGACTGGAGGGTCCACCCGAGTTGTGGGACTAGAGGGTCCCACTGAGACACATTGACCGGAGGGTATTATTGAGCTATAGCCATGAGATGCTAATGAGTTATGTGTGGTATTTTGGGGAACTCACTAAGCTTCGTGCTTACCGTGTTATGTGATATGTATTTCAGGTTCTTCTCAGGATCGCGGGAAGGCGCCGGCTTGATTGTACACACCAGAGAAAGAGTTATGTTTCGAGGATCCTGGATTAATAATCAAACAATTATGGAGTTGCGTTTTTAAATTAAATAAAATGGATTTTTGTGAAATGTGTTATGAGAATTAAGTTAATTTAAAGTGAAAATTTTCTTTGAAAATTTACGGTGTTACAAGTTGATATCAGAGCCTTAGTTTGAGGGATTCGGATGCACCTTCGGGTATGTCTGGACTTAAACTGAGGATTTGAGAAAAAATTTCAAAAGAAATGATTTTTCTAAAAACGAGCAAGAGTTCTAACAGAAAAACAAGAAGGAACAGTGTGTACAATCAGCCAGAGCCCGAACGGTGATTTCCCAAAATACCCTTACTTATTTGTGTTATGAGTTATTATTGAGATATTAGTGATGCATGCTACAAGATAGGCTAGGTATTTCGTAGATTGGGGCTAGAGTTGCCTTATTTGTGATGCCTTAGCCTAGGAATTGTTGCTATCTGTGATGTACTTTGAGTATGTGCGGAGTAAGAGTATCCAACAGGAATCTTTTAGAGAGAATTTTGAGTAGGGGAGTAATCTAGGAGAGATACCTAGATGAGCATTAGAGGAGCCTACTGAGGGATTAGTTAGATACCCGCGAGAGGTAGGGTTGCTTGAGTTCGGTGATACCTTTTGAGTGTGAGTAGAGCAAGTGGAGTTGTAACCTAGAGTGGTTTTGCGTGTTGGTGGAGATTATTTGATGCCCGAATGCTGCTTGCTTTGTGCTTTGTGGAACTCTTCATGATGGGAGTCAGCTACTAAGTGAATATGGCGATATTCAGGAGGTAGATGGCTGGCATCATAAGGAGTTCTTCAGCAGCTGATCGCAGAGAAGTGTGAGAACCTAGGAAGAGCCTAGGGAGCGACTTTAGTCAGAAGAGTACGCTGACAGAGGAGAGTATTCGCTAGAGAGCAACCATGTGTAACGAGATTAGTGATCGAGAAGGCTGAGCAGCTACTTAGGAAATCTGGGACGATCCGTGTGGAAAGTATGGGTAGATGTGGCAGGTAGTATGGGCCCGTACTACTAAAAGCAGAGGACCCATACTCGAAACAGGGAGAAATCCAGAGGTTCTAAGTAGCAGATTGAGAGGGGATAACATGGTTTGAGTACCATGATTCGTAGCAGATTGAGAGGTGATAACATGGTTCGAGTACCATGATTCGTGGCAGATTGAGAAGAGATAACATGGTTCGAGTACCATGATCCGTGGAAGATTGAGAAGAGATAACATGGTTCGAGTACCATGATTCGTGGTGGTTAGTGTTTCAGAGTTTACCAGTTATTCTGTTGTGATTGATTAGACTGAGAGCAGATATGATAGAGTGTGGGGCCAGAGGGCCATGTCGATCGAGTTTCAATGGAGCATACCTTGAGAAGGAAATCGGGTTAGTTTCCGAGAGATTTTATTGGTGAGATTCCAGTTGGAGTCGCAAGACTCAAGGATGAGTAGAAATGATGTTTTATGGAGGATCGCGGTCTGAGTTGAGCAATCGGCCGATAGATGAGACGTCACGTTCTGTGACAAGAGTTGCACTGTCCCCGTTTCCTGGGAGAAGCAAAAGAGATAACGAGCTTCCGGTTTCAGAGTTTGGAAGAGAACAAGGAGGTGACTTATTGAGGGAGGCATACTTTTAGCAGCAGTCCCAGGTGACTAAGAGGAGTATATCGGGGCAGTGGCCCTTGTTGTTTGCGTTGTGTATCTACTATAAGAGTGAGATCTCTTGCTTTTATGATGATTCCCGCGATGGGAGGATGGTCGAGGAATCAGAGACGAGGTGCGTGATAGTGCATTATTTCCAGATTGAGAGTCAGGACTAATTCGAAACAGTTGGGGTATCCGGTGGTGTGTCGTTCTGAGGCTTCGAGATGACTAGAGGCAGTCACGTTGGGAGGATTATGAGATTTTTGTCTGAGTTATGGGATATTTGGAGTTGTTTGGTCTCTATAGGAAGGATCATTGAGTGTTACGTTGTACGATTCCATGATTCAAGAGTGATGTATCTGGTGGAACAGCCTATGGATTAGACTGTTGGTATGCCAATTGGTGATAGGTTCGAACCCTGAGTGTGGGGGAGCTGAGTATTCCATTCAGAGGATCAACGATCTATTCAAGGGCGGTCAGAGCACTCATTATGGAGATTTGTGGTGTGGACACACGAAGACTTGGGTTATTGGTGGATGAGGCAAGGTGCAGAGCGGGATGATGCATGTTATACATGTTCTTGACATTAACGATTCCTCCGTATTTCAAGTTGTGAGTTGGATTATTCTGAGGATTGCGAGTTGTGCAAGTGGAAGATCAGTGGTCAAGGTAAGACATTATGAGATTTTGAGAGGGTGTGTTGCGGTATCTGAGTATGATGCCATGAGTGGAAGATCCGTGGATGAGTCAAGACATTATGAGGTTCTGTGATGGTGTACCGGGGTATATGAGTATGACACCCTAAACTTTTGGGATTATTTGAGACTTGAGTTTGTGAGATGGAAAGTGGAGTACCGAGTGGCTATTGTTCCAGTGGGAACCCTTCAGTAAATTGTCATCAGACGGAGCTATCCAAATGTGAATTTTAGCAGGAGAAAGTGTCTTGTTGCGGCAATGGTCGTCAGGAGTAGAGATGCTTAATCTGGGTGGGTGCGTGTACCTATCTACGGTTGGACCTCGGAGCATGAGCTAGTAGACTCAGTATGGTGATGGCTTGAGGATGAGAATGTGGGTGATAAGAGAGTGAACAGATCCGAGTGGGAGTAATCATTTAGGACTGTCAGGGGAGACCGTGGAGAGAGCCCATGGAGAGTAAGAGAGAGTATCGTATGATTACGGGGAGCCGTAACATACATGAGTCAGAGAGAGAGTATCGTATGATTACGGGGAGCCGTAACATACTTGATTCAAAGAGAGAGTATTATATGATTACGGGGATCCGTAACATACGTGAGTTAGAGAGAGTATCGTAAGACTGTGGGGAGCCGTAGCATTCGCGAGGCAATGAGAGAGTGCCATAGGACTATGGGGAGTCGTAGCACTTGTTAGTCAGTGAGGGAGAGTGTTGTATAACTATGGGGAGCCACAGCCTTACTAGTCAGAGGTGATGCAGAGGGGCTCTTAGGCCTAGGTAGCCTTACCAGAGGAGTCTGTGAGGGCCCGGTGGCCGAACCAAAGGCGAGACTGGGGTCTCAGCAGCGGTCGGAACCCGTTGTGTTTTGAGTTAGAGATGGGTTGTCACGAATCGGACGGATCGAGGTGTAATGCATACGTGTAATCGTGGAACATGGGTCATGAGTTGAGCGCTAGATTGGAATGAGTGGTTCCAATTCTGTGTCGGACCAGAATCTGATGGGTGAGTTTGACTCTATCTGTGTGGAGGATGAGCAGGTTGGGATTTCGGGTGGATCTCATTCTGAGAGGGATGTGTTTTCGTATGGTGTTTTAGATTTGAGTGGGCCAGATCGTTGGTTTAGGAAGGACCACGAGATGCTTGGAACTAGCGAGTAGTAGACGACAGGGGTCGGAGGTGATGCGACTTCTGAAGGGGATTGTAGATTTCGCTTGAGGTAAGGCAAACTTCGTGACTTCGCGGGTCACATGATGGGCTGAGATAACTATTGCGAAAAGGGAATTATAATGTTGACTGTTGGATGGGCAATGAGTAGCCCTTGGAGGTCCAACTGTTGGGTCGGGAGTTGACCGGGTGTTCAGTGCGGAAGGAACATTTGAGAGGAACTGGGCCTTATGATTATGGGTGTCAGAGGATCGTTCCGAGCTGACATGATCGTTTTCTTGTGTCTGAGGACAGATTTTGAGGATCATTCCTTCAGAAGAGTTCTGATAGATATTTAGGCAGTGGGTCCTTGGTGGGATATGACCTTTCCGTTCCTTTTGAGTTACGATTGGGATCGATTAGAGAATCAGAATTCGTAGAGTGTTATTATAGTCTGTTATTCGATGGGCGATTAACATGATGATATCTTGCGAGGACGGTCTGGCAGGGAGACAGACCACTAGAGATTTCAAGTTCTGGAGAGACAGAACGAGTACCGCAGCGGCATATGAGTCTGTCCTTTTAGGATTGAGAGTTCCTATTTGGGTTCAAGTGTCTTTGGAGGAGATTTTTGGACGACATGAGGCCCTTTCGGTGGTACTTCTCAGGTTATTGGGTTCGATCTATGTGTTGATAAGGAGCGATTTCGAGGGCGAAATCTAATTCAAGTGGGGGAGAATTGTAACATCCTGTTTCGGATCGTCTGTGATTTAGAGTTCGTGGGCTGCAACCCGGGCATGAGGAAGCCTCGGGGCTACGACGAGTTGCTAGAAGCGTAGGGATTCTCGTCACCTTTACATGGATATGAGGTTCATTGGAAACGGACATATAACGAGGAAGTCACGACAGTTTGAAGTTTTGGCAGGATAAGTCCATTATTTGAGAAAGGTGGCAGCTGAGTACGCGGGGCGTACGTGTATGTACGCTTAGCGTACTCATGTGCGTGAATTTGAAGCGTATTCACCTAGTACGCTGGGCGTACTAGGCACAGAATGAAAACCCTAAATGAGGGGGTGTCCCTATATAAAAAAATAAGATGGCCTCATTCCTGGCCACCATCCTCAGGCAATCTACCCTCTCAAACCCTAAATATTCGTCCATTGAGCTTGTGTGTCCATTTATGAGCTATTGAGTGATCTTGTGTTTCTTTGGAGTGAAGAAGGAGCCTTGAAGAAGAAAGAGTGGGATTCCACGCTTTGGATCTGAGCTTATCTGAGTTGGAAGCTTCATGTTGAGGTATAAAGCTCAAAGCTTTCTCACTCTTTTGATTTATGCATTATTTTAGTTCATTTTAGGGTTTTGGTCCCAAAGTTGGAAGCTTTATGAGATATTGAGCTCCATAGGTTATTATCAGTTTCTTTGAGTGTCTTTAGTGGTGTGGAGTTATAAAAATCAAGACTTGGACGTTTGAAGCAACCCATGCATGAGATATGTGCATTTTGAGATGAGAAAATGAGAGTTGTGGGTGTTTGAGACTTCACCAGCCATGCAAAGGCTTAAAGTCACAGACTTTATGGAGTAAGAGCCTCTAGGGAGTCCAGATCTGTGATATGAGCTAAGGTCTTAACGGGTTAAGACCAAGAAAGTGAGAAAAGCCATACTGGACGTACACCGAGCGTAATCATAGTACGCCCCGCGTACTGGGTTGGTGTCCCCGATCAGATTTCGTGCATGCTTGTGTACGCTGAGCGTACCAAGGGAGGTACGCCCCGCATAACCGCACTGTGGACTTTTGGGCTAAGTCTCATTTTGGGCCTTAAGTGTTGGTCCTGGACTTTGGGCTTGTTGCACTAGAGTTTTGGACCAGAGGAATATATATATATATATATATATATATATATATATATATATATATATATATATATATATATATATATATATATATATATATATATATATATATATATATATATATATATATGTGTGTGTGTGTGTGTGTGTGTGTGTGTGTGTGTGCCTTGGGCCCTTGAGTTGGGCTTGTCACTTGGACTTGAGATTTGGGCCTCGGGAGAGCGTATTCATTATTGGGCTTTGGTGGGCCCAATGAGTTTTAGGTTATTGATGGACTAGTTAGTGGACTACCTTTAGACCTAAAGACTGAGGGTTTGGACTTAGATCTTAATTGGGTAATTGTGGATTTTGGTCCAGTGCTAGAGGCCGGTGTGCAACAGCAGCATCTATAGGAGCTTTTCATCATTCGAGGTGAGTCTTCTCACTATACTTACCTAGAGTGGTAACCCTTGTGTGACCGGAGGGTCTTATGTGCTTATTTGAGTTATGTGATATTATGCATTTTGTCTGTGTGATATATATGCTATATTCTGTGTTTTACTGAGACAGGACCGGAGGGTCCAACCTGAGTTGTGGGACCAGAGGGTTCCCACTGAGACAGGACCGGAGGGTCCAAACTGAGTTGTGAGACCGGAGGGTCTTCACTGAGATACCGGACTGGAGGGTCCACTCGAGTTGTGGGACTGGAGGGTCCCACTGAGACACATTGACCGGAGGGTCTTATTGAGCTATATCCATGAGAGGTTAATGAGTTATGTGTGGTATTTTGGGGAACTCACTAAGCTTCATGCTTACCGTGTTATGTGATATGTGTTTTAGGTTCTTCTCAGGATCGCGAGAAGGCGCCGACTTGATTGTACACACCAGAGAAAGAGTTTGTTTCGAGGATCCTGGAATATTAATCAAACAATTATGGAGTTGCGTTTGTAAATTAAATAAAAGGGATTTTTGTGAAATGTGTTATGAGAATTATGTGAATTTAAAATGAAAAATTTGTTTGAAAATTTACGGTGTTACACATACTAACTTCCACATTTATTTGTACTTTCCTCAAGGATTGCCATGTGTCCTCCAAGTCACTCTCTTATGAATCTAAAGAACCCTCAACATGACAAGGCTATCGGCACCGAATCACCTCCTAGATTTTCCTAGGGCTACCACCTCACCACTCTCTGCCATCAGCTGCAGAAGGAACTCCCCCTAGCACCCTCTAACTAGCTTACGAATAGAATTACATACCATCGACACCAGATAATTCTTTGAATGAAAGGTCTCACACTACAATGGTTGGACTCAAACAAGAATTGCGCGATAGAGTTAAAACCTAACCTTCTAAAATTATATAGTCTCAATAATATGTAACTTAACATATTCACTTACTAGTAAGCTGATGTTAATGGGAACTCCTAAAAGCACAAAGCAAGGATCATTCGAGTAGTGAGTAATCAGAATTAAGGCATAACCTAAAATAGCCATCCTATCACTGACAGATCAGTACTAGCATGCAAGTCTACAAGCTCTACTATAGGCATAAATTTCTCCTAGCATTCTATCATGTAACCCTGAGTAGATCCTTAGCCCTAATCTAGGATGCGATTCACAAATTCACCATTTATAGCATATCATAATACATGTATGGGTATTTTGAGAAAACTTACTTGAACTCGGTCGATTGCACGCACCATACCCCTTTCTTTTATTAGAAAAACTCTTTTTATAAATATTTCTTTTATGAAAAATCTACCAAATCCTCAGCTTGAGTTTAGACACATCCAGGAGTATGTCTGAATCCCTCAAACCAAGGCTCTGATACCAACTTGAAACGTCCCAAAATTTAAAACCAAAAATTTCTCTTTTATAATAATAAGAATCATCAACCAATGTGTCATAAAACCATAAAGGAAAATAAGAGTATGTCAATCAATCATCCCAATACATCAAAGTCAAATAAGGCGGAAATCATGGTGTATGTGATGCGATTGTCTCGAGCTCTTCCCCTTCGATCCGGAAGTACCTGAAATATTAACTAAAAACCGTAAGCACGAAGCTTAGTGAGTTCCCCAAAATACCACATACCATACATATCAATCATACAATGGGCCATGCCCAACAGCCATCGAGCCCCGCCCAACTTCGACCCTTGCTCAGAACAGATTTGTCTTTATCGTGTGATGGGCCCCACCCATCACATACATCAGGCCCCACCTGGCATTGGGTCCCGCCGGTCATACATACAATACATACACACATGCAAGGTCACATAGACAACTAGCATATAGATAACCATAATCCATGGGTCGGCATTGGTGCCTTCGACCCGTTAAGCACTGGGAGGAAAATCACCTCAAACTGTTGAAAAATCAGATAAATGCTCGGACTGCTAATCCGGGCAATATCCGCACTAAATATCATCAAATAATACCCTAATTAATACTTAGCTCATAAACCGTAATCGGGATCCCAACTCATCACCCTCAACCTCTAGGATAAAAGACTAATTTACCTTTTTCTCCTATTGGGCCCAACTAGCTTGGCCCAACAACTCTATAGTGGCACAAGGCCCAAAAATGGCCCAACTCATAAACCTAAGGTCCAACTATGGCCCAATGGATACAAAGCCCAAAATCCAGCTAAGGCCCAAAGCCCAAAAACGAGTTCAAGTCCAAAAAAAGGCCGAAAAAAGCCCACTACATAGTGTACGTCCCACATACTCCTCGTATGTGCAGCGTAGGAGCATAGACTCTAAATGAGAGTGCTTGACCTAGTACGCCCATCATACTGGCCAGAGGGAAAATCCTCAACTTTTGACTTAACCGCTTAAGTTCTTAATGTCTAAACTTTAGATCTATATCATTTTAAGGTCTTAACACGTAAAGCTGACAACTTTATAGTTTTTCATGACTTAATGGGACCCAATACTCGTTTTTTAACATTAAGACCCATAATAAGAGCCTCACCCATGCATGGTCCAATATAACACATCAAGATAGCATTTTTATGCACCAGGAACATCAGAGCAGATAAGATCTATCATTTCTAGCTTCTGGAGTAGCTTATACTCCCAAGCATGACATAAGGGACCCTAAAATGCACAAAATCATGCCCTAAACTAGATCTATCATAAAGAACCATCAGGTAAGAGCTTTATACCGCCAAAAGCTTTCCAAGTTGGTGATGGTTCTGGATCCACAAGATTCAACTACACCAATGCAACTTCCAAGAGCTCTTCTTCTTTTAAGATCACCAATAACACCCTTAAAGGTCACTTCCATGCTCAAAACACTCAAATGACAATTAGGGTTTCGTTTTTAGGGTTTGGAGAGGTGGAGGTTGGTTATAAGAAGGTCTAAGAGTAACTTAAGGTGTTTAAATAGGGCTCAAACCCTAAAAATTAGGGTTTATCCCAGGTGTCTATACGCCCAGCGTACGTGGATGCCTCCGCGACCAAGTTGTCGGCCCAGTACGCCCAACGTACTCCTAGTGTACGCCTAACGTACTAGCCAGGGACCCAAATGTAATAGATTTTAAGTTTGAGGGCAAAATAGATGTACATGAAATACGAATTTACACTTCCCCATGAAATGACCAAGGCATGTAGCATTATAATGTTACAAATAGGGATCCTTCCTAGTTATATTCTAAGTTGGGATTATTTCCAGTTAATTCCTGAAATGGGATACTCCCTGATTTACTTAGTAAAAACCAAATAAGGATCTTCTATGATGAACTCCTTCCACATGCGAACTTCAATATCATAAGGAACTCCAAGGATTATAACTCAATACTTCTTTTATGTCAAAATATTATAAAACCTAAAGATCACCAATTCTATCTATTTTTTAAGAATTATTTTTCCTACATAATGAATGAAGGTTTATTATCCTAAAGATCTTAACTATTTTAAGATCCCAAATTGTATGTTAATCATTTTCAGGTTATTCAGATCTTAAAGAGTTCATATAAGGTTTGAACTTTTTAGGATCTTGATTATGTATGGATCCTCAGAAATCAGATTGCTACAACCACAAAAATCAATGATGCAAGCAGGAAATAATGTAACCAACAACTAGAAATTAAAAAAAAAGGGTTGCCCATCAACCCCAAAAAAAGTGAAATATTGTCTTACATACCCAAAATATTAAAGTTGTTTCTAAATAAATAAAGGTTAAGCTGCAGATTGATCACCACCACTCGGAGCCACTTCCGTCTTATTCTTCTCTCCTCCCTCCTTTGGCTGCAACGCATGATCCTGACTGGCACTAACAGTCTTACCAGTTAACTTGACTAGGGTCTCACGTAATCCGACTACATTCCAGGATCCGTTATTCTCAACATCCTCCGCAAAGCTTAATTTTTGCCTCCCAAATAGCAACAACAGCACTCAGTTTCGCTTCCGCAATCACCTCATCCATTTCAACCACATGCTTCTCCTTTTTCTCAGCTTTTTCCTTAGAAAACTTCTCCACCCTCTGCAGAATTTCCTTGTTGAACCCTTTCTGCTCTCTTAGAGCGTGCTCTATTTGAGCAAGCTTGGCCTTGAGATCCTCAACAGAGTGAGAAACGTGATCAACAACCTAAAAAGAGCAACGGTAAATAAAAAATGGTGAATAAAGTTAAATGGAAAGAACATACGAATACATATATATTGGGAAAAGGAGATCGGCTTCTTTAGCGCCTCGTTTGGTCCAAGATTCTCAAGATACTAGGCATTAGATGATTTCCTCTTTCGAGGTGTTGGGGTCTTCACGGCAAGATCAAGTTGAGTCCTCTTAGGAGGAATAGACGGAGGTATATTTTCCTTCTTCACCACAAGCAGACCACTAGACATGTCATCTTCAAGATCAAATAAAACAAATCGAGCACTAGAACGAGTGGCTTTAGATCCTAAATATTGAGAACGATCCTCATAAGTTTAGGATCCTAATGTCAAAATAGATAAATACACCAGGAAGGATCCTTACCGGTGGCAATTGAAGCTGTGTTGAAGAACCTTCTTGAAGGCTAGGGTACTCAAACTTGAATGATCTAACGTCTGCAGGTAAAACAAGGAAACTCATGATCTTGTCCTCATTTTCCTCAGCAATGGAAAAAGCTTCTCTAAACTTGAAACCTGCATCAAAATGAACAAAATGAGAAAAGTAAATCCTTAGATCCTCAAGATCAACAAATAAATCCTACCCTTTTTAACCTAAGCCTTGGCAAGAGATCACCACCATCAATAGAGTCACGCCTTACAAAAAAGTATTTTTCTTTCCAGGCTCTATCAATGTGTTTCGATTTCAGGATAAGAGGAGATTTATTGGATTTAACTTTGAGAAAAAAAACAAGAATTCCCAAAAGTAAAAAGATCATAAACATAAGCCAACTCGGCGAGACCTATTGTCTAGGTTATGAGAGCGATTCACTCGATCAATCCAAGACAAAATCCTCCAAATAATGGGCATAGCTTGAATGTATGAAAGGTTAGTGGCTTGAAAGAAATCAAAAACAATGCCCGAGAGAGGGTATTTGACACCCAGGGAAGCATACCCAGGAAGAAGAAAGAAAATCAGACTGAATGGAGGCCTCAAAGGACCTAAAGATTACGTTGGGAGGAAAAGCTCTATCGGTTTTGAGAGACTGCATGTCTTCAGCATCAAAGGAACAAACCTCATCATAGGTCAGGATCCTCTGATCAATGAATACATTCTCGGAAGGGATGGTAATGCTGGCACGAGAACGAGTCACCTTCTTGCCCATGATCAGAAAAAAAGGAATACGAAAGGAAAAGAAGAGAAAGAAATTACCTATGAAGGTGACTGGAGATGATCAAGAGAAATATTGGGGAAGTTAAAGGAAGTAAACTTGATTGTCCCTATTTAACCTAAATGGCAGAAGAGAGAGAGACTGTGATTTGACTGCATAATGATGCCTATAGGAACGGATAAATCCTATCCGATTAGGGTTTGAAATTCAAACTCTTATCTCTTTTATTTTATGAAATTATACCTTTAAATATTTGGAAACTAACATTAATATTTCATATGTATAATTTGGAGGCAATTGTTAGGGGCATGATCCTAGAATTATATTCAGAATCCGTAATATTCCTGAAGTTGCAGGATCCTTAAACATATATCAGGATCCTGATTATTATTATTAATATTTCCTAACATTTTAGCGGTTATATTCTTCTTTCTTTTTCTCACGTGTACAGAATTAGTCAACAAAATACTCATTCTCAATGGAGAATCACTACAACCAAGCTTAAAACCTGGGAATACCAAGTCAAATAACGTGCAAATACTTGTTCAAGGAGGATCCCAGAATATTGGACTTCTAGTTATTTAGCTTAGACTATAAATAACACCTGTAAACCGCACACTATACACATGATTAGCTTTACTACTACACTTGTACTCGTATTATCTTCATC
This sequence comes from Lactuca virosa, assembly GCF_052849685.1. Lineage (NCBI taxonomy): Eukaryota > Viridiplantae > Streptophyta > Magnoliopsida > Asterales > Asteraceae > Lactuca > Lactuca virosa. Next base: position 131,221,603 of record NC_136429.1, read on the forward strand.
ATCTCTGTAATCTCATATTGAAATAAATAAAAACAACAAGGCAGGTGATCATTAGCATCTTCTAAAGTTTTATGTCGGAGATCCTACAAATAATCAAGGACTTTCCTTATAACTCATTTTTCTCATTTTGATCATTATATTACATTTGTATGTATGTATGCATGCATTCATGCATGCATGCACGTGTCAAGGAGGAGAAAAAAAAGATTGTCAAAGGTGAACAAAGCAAAGCCTTCAGCACGAGTGTAGATAACTCATCTTGGCTTTATTTTTTACGGTTACACCAACCTGAAATATGCACCATGTAAAAAGATGAGAACACACTTTACTATTATATAATTTAATTGGAATATTTGCTTTTAAGTTTATTGGATATATGAGTCTTTAAAGGAGGATTCTTCATGTTAAAGGATCGGTTGTACCTTTCAAATATATATCCCTAAAGGAAAAGCATGAAAATTAATCAAGGAATCCGTTAAAGATACCCACATGCTTTTGAAATTAAAAAGTTGGCGAATATGGTCTCTTTTAGTATGCCCTATGAATTGTATTTTCGTAATTAATTCAAGAGTGAAACTTGTCGTGGTACACTTTTTTCAACTCGCTACTACAAAAATTTATCTTGTTACATCAATTAAATAATCTGCTTTTATAAACAGATTTTATATCGGTAAAAATTCTAGAAGATTTTTATTGTTTTAATATTTTGATAAATCTAATTTTTTTTACTTTACTAGCTATTAAGTTTTCTATTAAGAATTTAGTTCGCAAAAAAAATAATTTTTTTTCATATATGCATATTTTCTGATATCATATATGCACATTTGAAAATGTGAATATGCACACAAAAGAAAATTTTAATGAATTAAATATTTAATATGCAACTTAACGACCGATAAATTAAAAAAATGTCTCAAAATATTTTCTGTATTTTTTTAAAATTTCTCTTTTTCATGTATCAAATTATTGAGTTAGACAATGCATATAAATAAACAATTTTCATCATTTGAACGATTTCATTTACCTATTGAATTACTATATTGATGATGTATGAATAAGATATTATGTAGTATAAATACTCATCAAATGTAAAAAGAAAATCACATTATCTTGAATACAATCTTCTAAGTGTTTACAAATCTTCTAAAATCCTCTTCTTTTATTTTACAATGTTTTAGTTTAGTTTTCTTAGTTTTAATTTTAGTTACTTTGAATTTATAACACGTGTGCGAAAGTTCTAATCAAATAGAAATCACATCTATCATACTTAAGGTGTGCATTACTTAATAAAAAATGTATTTATTATTAAACAACCGTTATATTAAGAATAATAATATATTAAGAAAAAATATTTGTTATTAACGACTAATGATATTTATTTATTTGTCGACCATTATTTATGTATTCTAACTTTTATTTATACATACTAACATTTACATTATGCAACTAACTTTTATTTATGCCAACTAACTTTTATTTATGATTACTAATATTTAAATTATTCAACTAATTTTTATATGTGTATACTAACGTTTTATTTATATATATCAATGTTTATTTATTTATATTTTAGATATTCATCATAATTCCATTTAAACATTTACTAATATTTATTTATGTTTCTAATTAGTAAAATTATACCAAGTCAAATTATGTATTAATTATAAGTCTTATTAAATGATTTATAAAATACATATACATATATGTAATATATATATATATATATATATATATATATATATATATATATATATATATATATATAGACACACACACACACACAACGACGATATATATGCAAAAGTTATAAACGACAAAAACAACAACTATATTTTCTACTATATTAACATCACTATCATATTTCTTTCTACCACAAAAAAATAAGTAAATTCTCTCATTTCTCAAAGTTATCAAGATCAAAATGATTCATCCAATTGTGATTCTAGCAGCCTATGCAGTTATCACGGTCAAAAATATAATAGCGGTCACCTGCCGCTATTTGAAACCGTGGTTCTTGCGGTGGTATACCGGTGATATAGCGTTTTTTATATTATGTAGCATATATATATATATATATATATATATATATATATATATATATTACTATGAATCACTAAATCATACTTCAAAGTTCAACGCAATCCAGTTAATTAGTTAATCACTGAATTATGCTTCACATATCATAATTAGTTAATCATACTTCACATATCGGTTACCAATGACACATTTAATTATTCTTTAACACAATCAACAAGAAAACATAAGCAGTACTTAGCATTTTATCATACTTCAACACAATCACAGTTAGCAAATAAAATGATTAAGCAATTTTATAGTTAATAATAATGTAGTACTTCAAGTCTTCAACACAATTAGCAAGACAACACATACATGGTTTCAATGAAAGTCATGAAAGATACAAAATCACAATTTTATTCAATGGAATGACACAAAAGTTTTGGTTTGGGCTAAGAAAAAACATTTTTATTCAATGAAATGGCACAAAAAACGTTTTTTTACATAAAATAGCCCAAAATGGAATTTATTCAAACAACGTTTATAGCGCGCACTATAGCGGTGACCTTAATCGCGGTAAATAACGGTAAATCGTGGCGCTAATCGTGCCACCGTTATTCCTGACCGCTATTTTGAAATAGCATTTTTTTACTTTCGCTAACCGCTATAGCACCGTTATAGTGTCACGATTGACTACATATCTCGTAGCTATAAAGACTATATCACTTGGCTTCCTAATTTTCAATCTCACACCAGATGTATTTTATCCTGATTTATATTATCCTTTCTTAGTCTTGTATGAGATGATTCTTCTCACACTTCTTTTTTGTGTAATACATAATGAAATATATGGATTCTAATTTTCATCTTGTTATTTTTGTTTAAATTTCATAGTTACAATATGTCCGACATTGCAGAGCTCGAGTTTGCAGAACTTGAAGTTAGTGGGAAAAAAAACTATGTACCATAGATGATAGATGTAACAATACATCTTAAGTCCCTGGAAATCTCAAATGCTATATATGAATTTAAGATTTTCTTGGCACAAGAAAAGGCGAACGCACAAGTTTTCCTTCGTAAGCATATTGATGAAATGTTGAGATTTGAATATCTTAATATTACAGATCCAATCATTCTATGGAATCTATTGAAAGAAAGATTTGCTCATAAAAAGGAAGTTATAATTCCAAATGCTAGAGATGAATGGAGAAAACTAAGGTTTCAAGACTTCAAGAAAGTAAATGAATACAACTCAACTTTGTTCAGAATATGTTCACAACTCAAGTATTATGGACAAGAAGTTATTGATGAAGATATGTTGGAGAAAAATCACTCCAAGCTTCATGCAACAACGATTACCTTGATGCAACAATATAGGTTGCAAAAGTTCACAAAATATTATGAACTGAATGCATGCCTGCTTGCTGCAGATCAAAACAATGAGCTCTTGATGAAAAACCATGTATCTCGTCCAATGAGATCAGTAGCACTTTCGGAAGCAAATGCTACAAATACTGATGGTCATTTAAACAATACACGTGGACGAAGGCGTGGTAATGGCCGAGGACGAGGTCGTGGCTATTTTAATCGAAACCAAAGTTATAATCATAACCATAAGTTTGGTCATGGACAAGGTAATAATCGTGGTCGTGGCCAGAAAAACAATAATTACCAATCTTCACAAAGAAATAATGTCAATATACAAGACAAGACCAAAGTGGCAAGGCATGATGCTGGGACATCACAAAAATCTGATGGTTCATGTTATAGATGTGGTAGTACAAGCCATTGGTCAAGGACCTGTAGTACACCTGCACATCTTTGTCAACTTTATCAAGAGTCCATTAAAGGAAAATGAAAAGAAGCAAACCTAATTTGTAATGTTGAATGCACTATGCTAACTATTGTTGATTTCTACAATGAAATGAAATGGAAGACATAAACTAAAAAAGTTTTATATTATTCTTCTAGTAAACCTTTTTTTCCTTCCATTTTTTTTCGTGTAATGTTTTTCTTACAATAAATAAACTTTCTTTATAATGATTATTATGATTATGTTTATTGGCTTATTATTTCTTTCATATGTGAAATTTAATATGAGTCCAACTGGAGCACAACACCAAAAAAAGGTTGGAGATCTTTGTATAGAAGATAGTGGTAGTACTCACACTATTCTGAAATCAAATAACTATTTTTCAAAATTAGTACCAACAAAAATAGTCATACATACAGTATCAGGTCCTGCAAAGTTGATAGATGAAACTGGGAAAGACCATTTTATATTACCAAATGCTACAAGCCTTTGTATAGAAAATGCCTTATTTTCTCCAAATTCTGATAGAAACTTAGTATGTTTTAATGACATATATTTCAAAGGATATGACACAAAACTGTGACCATTGAAAATAATAAATATATGTATATCATAGACAAAAACCATGTGCTTGAAAAACTACCAACACTTGATTATGGTCTACATTTTACATATATACATACGATTGAATCAAATATGATAGTAAAAGAAAAACATTGTGATCCTAGGACATTCAGTTTATGGCATGATAGATTGGCTACCCAGGATTAACAATTATGCGAAGGAAAATTGAGAATAAACATGGACACCTATTGCAGGACCAAAAGTGCCCTCAATCCAGTAGCATAAGGCCATGTACATCGTGTTCCCTTGGAACGTTAATTATAAAACATTCTCCAATGAAAGTTGAATGTAAGTCACCTAGATTTCTTGAAAGAATTCAAGGTGATATATGTGGGTCAATTCATTCACCATCTGGACCATGTAGATACTTTATGGTCCTAATAGATGCATCAAGCAAATAGTCTCATGTTTGCCTATTATCAACTTATAATATGGC